>NC_056728.1:292359561-292603629 GCF_019279795.1 Protopterus annectens
TTATTCATTATGACACTGACACTTCACTCCAGTTAACTTTTAATTGTTATTTTGCAGGTTATACAGTGGAGATATGTCACAATATGTTCATGTACAGATTACCAATGTTAAATGGTATGTGATGCAGTGGGATTCGGAACGGGAATGTCTGTTCGTTAGGCGGTTGCTCTAACCAATACACTATTGCTGTGCTGCTTCAATTGCATATATACCCATATACCCATGGCTCCTGGTTCCCCAAACACCCACCCCAATGCCTCCTTAACACTGCAGTCATCCATTCTGCTGTTGGATTCGCGGTGTATCCACACCACTACACATTGGCCACTCCCTACTCTTGTAGACCCATCCCATTGGTTGACTCACTCCACGTATCCTCAGAACTCCCAAACTTTTAGTCCACAAACATTGGTGACATGAGCAACCAAAAGGACAATATTCACAATTTTTGGGTTGTCCCACATGGGACATTCATGTCTTTATGTCAAGATAAGACTCTATACTTCATTACATCCTTACTCCCGTTAACATGGCACTACAATAAATTAATAAGTATGACTAGACCCGTGGTGGTGGTGGTGCTGCGGTAGCGTTGTCGCCTCAGAGTAAGACGCTGTCCAGTTCGATTCTCAGCTAGAGTGTCTTCTGCATGGAGACATGCGTGAATGGGCGCACCTTCGTTGAAGGTTGTGCGTCAGGGCTGGTAACTCGGCACGTAAAAATCAATTACCAATCATTAGTGGACCGGAGTTCCGCTGTGGCAACCCCTAACCGGGAAAAGTCGAAAGACACAACAACAACATGTGGCAATGCACGCATTATATAAGTGAACCTAATTATGTACGTGTTCAGCATATTTCTTTTACAAATAGACCAGTTTAGTAATTTGCATTGCCATAGCAGGCAGATCACAGGAATGATTCGATGTGTGGGAAAGTCTTCACATTTGATTTTTTTCAGCACAGCACTAACTTCGGACATTGTACACACTTCTGCATTTTAGAAGTTTCGTCCCTTCCCTCTTATGCACAACCTATTATTCTATCTACTGTCGAGGTTTGTAAGGGCACATTCATATTATTTATGTCTGCAAATGGAATGAATGTGTTACAGAGAATGTACTTCTACATATAGATGTCTGCATGTGTGTATGCATATATACTTATAACAAACTCGCTGACCTCCACGGGGTGGTCCAATTAGAACCAGCCCATCCAACCCTGGCACTCCTGGCTCCATAATTTCATACCCATAGTTCCTCCTCCCCACCTGAGTTCAACATACATGCATACCATCCATTGTCCAGCTGTTATCGCAGCCATGACACACCTCCACACATTGCCCTCTCCCGAGCATTAGGGGCCCTACACCTATGTTGTCCCAACCCATGTATTCTCAGGCTCTCCCCACCATTTAGTCCTTGAACATACCTGCCCTTGCTTGTATAATGGTAGGATGGCCAAATAGCCTATCAATTTTTGGGTAGTCCCACCAGGGACTACCCTCTGTGTGTAAAGTACACTTAGCAAATCAACAATGTTACTCCCACTGGTAATATCTTGCCTGTGGTGTGAGTAGCAGTGCTTTGCTCACTCCTGCCCAGCTTGATATGGCATACGCTGGCAGCGGTATATAATACTGGGGCTGCTGTTGATTCCCTTCTCATTCCTTTTGTATGCTTTATTGTTATGTCGTATGCGTCTTTCTTCATATGTATGTATATATATATATATATATATATATATATATATATATATATATATATATATAGATATTATATATCTGTACATACTTATATACATTTCCTATGCTGGGCACTGTTTAGACCCGCGCAAGCAGACTCGAACTTGCTTACTGGTACTTATATATGTTTACTGCTGCTTATTTGTGCTTACACCTGCTTACGAGTGCCTTATTCATTATGACAGTGCCACTTTGATTGAATGATATTTAAGTTAAATATCTCATGCAATACTCTTATGTCAGTTTTATAGCAAAATTACATTCATTCCACATGGAAAATGATATGTGCTATTGTTGGGCTCGAACTGTGAATGCCTGTTCATGAGGCGGATGCTCTAAACACTACACTATTGACATTTACAGTGATTTTGCATGTTTTTCTCTATTTGAATGAATTTGATGTGCAAGCTACGCTCGGCGGAGGGCAGCGACGCACAAACAAGCATGTTTACGCCTCTGTAGAGCACTTGTACACACCCCCTGCACTCACACACATTTCCTGTGCACATCGAGGGTGTGGCGGCGTGCCCTTATACATATTCATATGGCACTGCTGCACCATCTGTAGCGAGGATGCTCAGTGCAAGGCTAAAACCATCCTTGCGCCGAGCTTGTTGAATCCCGGGGTCAGTCTCTCACACACATACACACAGACACACATACACACACACACACACACACACACACACACACACACACACACACACACACACACACACACACACATACCTTGGAAACAGCAAGAATGCAAATATTGATGTATGTGTGTTCATATTTTGATGAATTGATGTCTATAGTAATAGCTTTTTCAGACAATACCAATGTGTTTTGATCAGTGTTGACCAATGATTAGTGTCAGTATAAACCCATAACAAATGTAAGAATGCTTTTGTGCTCTTTATTTCTGTAGTGTAGTTGACATGAGACCTATTACTGAGATATCATTTGCAAGTGCATTGCTGCAGGGCACTCACGAGTCTGAGTAAGTATGTCTTCAGTCAATAACAGGCCCATTCCCTTCTGCTGTGTTTAAGAATGCCTTTTGATGGAATGGAGGATAACTGGGCAATAACCATAGTAATACATGCCAAACAGATGTTTACATAGCGCATCACCAAGAAACTGATTTGCAAAAAAGTATTTGTACATGCGAGATTCAAATTTCATCAATAAAACTTGAACTTGAGAAATATTTATAATATATGCTGTGACAGAAACAGATGACAGATACTATGCTTGTCATACTGTAGTTTATATTGGAAATGTTTTGTCATAAATTTCATGACATTAACAACTGTTGCTATTGGCGTCCCTGTTTGCGCAGAATTAAATGATAAGCAAACACAGTTCCCTACTTAAATGGGAAAATACGAATAATTCTTTTGGTCACTTTCCTTCGTACAAACAGACTAAGGAGGAATGTGCATCCATCATCACTCCAGACAGTACTGAATGTAAAAAATACAACTGCTGCCTAGCTTTTCCTGTGGCAGCAGGTGTAAGAGCAGTAAATTCCTGGTCAGAGTACAGATAACACAGGGTTCAAATCCAGCTTATTCAGTTTTTGACAGATGTTGCCAGTACAGGATTACCTAAGTAAATGTGGCAATTACTGCAAATGTTGCAAACAATGATTAAAGTAAAGTATGTATCTTTCAAAACTTTTATCATCGATGCCTACCCCTGTAAAGTTGCAGGCCTCACTGCATATCACAATTTAATTGTGTATACAGCTTTCTAGAAATGACAAGGGGTGGTACATGTTTTGAAATGACTATTTTTGACTCAGCAGATATGCTAACTATTTGTGTCTGGACATACATCCTGAAAAGTGTGTGCATTGTGCTTTGTCACAGTAAGGAGAGTTTGCACATCACATTAGATGAAGATTTCATCCATCATCAGCTGAACATTTCACAAACAGAATCTTACAGATGATTTTAAAACATTTCGCAGTATGTGAACAATGATAAACTATTGAATTAAGGTAACATGTTACTGTTGTCCATCAGCACAGCCAAGTCAGTCTTCAGACACCATCCATCAACCTAATAGATACACACACGTATAGCGGAGGTGGATGGATAGGATAAATACAAGGAAGGATGAACATACACTTAGGAGTTTTTTTTAATGATGCATTAATGGTCATGTTTTTGGTCTTTTGTCATTATTAACATTACATGTTGTGTAGCACGAGGTGAGTGACATAAGGATACAGAAGACTTAGGAGAGGGGCAGCAAGCTTATGACAAGCAGAAAAAAATTAGCTAAATATGTGATAGCAGTGGGGATGGATGTCACATCAGATACTCATTTTTTGGCAGTACTCAATATATCTCCATGAAAAATAATACATTTTGCAAATTTTAATATGTGGGTGATTAAATATATAATACACATATATCATCACACTAAGAAATGATGACAGATGCATCTGGAATTGAACCCTTGAAGATATTTTCAAATAAATCATTAGCCCAGTGATTTATGTCAACACTCCAAAGAGTAGTTTGCATTTTGTTACATTCAGCAGTCTAAATAACTGTCAGAGTAAATGTTTTAAAGTATTGTCTGGTTTAACTCTGTGTTCCTCTACCACAGCAAGTTTAAGCAGCAGTGCATGTAGATAACTGGACTAGTGCAGTCGGTGGATAAGCAAATGGTTGGAAGGGTGGCCTAATGGTTAAGGTGTTTGCCTTACAAACACAAGGTGTAGGATTTGCGTCTCACAAGGGATAATTGGCTAGGCTTAAAATGGCTCGCAAGGGCAGTTAGCCTAGTACTAATCTATGAACCTCTGCAAAAGTCACCAGTTTTGCCATAAAACATGAACTTGGCATTGTGTGTGATGTCAAACTCTGTGCAAATGAAGGGGACAAAAAGTAAAGGCTATATTGGGGCCATTTCTGGCCATGTGTGTGATTCTATTTTTGACCAGATTAAAGATATGAAAATGGGGTAGATAGGAAAATGGTGAAATGGGGAGCAAGCCAAGGTAGAACAAAGGGGAAGTAATAAAGGCATTTGCAGGAGGGAATTAGGAAACAACCACAGCTATCAACTTCTTTAACACTGTAATGTTAACATGTATAGGGAATTGGATGAATATGGATCATCACCACAACACAGATGGGTGACAACAATGCAATAATGTTGTATAGCCAATTATACCAAATCAAGTGTGTCAAGAAGAAATATACACAAAGTGGAGAGTTATCTATGGGACAATTTTTTTTTGTGGGAGAGGTTCCAATTTTTTTGGGGGTGTTTCAAGAAGAAAGGAATGCTGGGGAAGGGACATATGTGTGTCAGGGTCAGTTAGGTAGGGTAGCTGAGGAAGCAGGTGCAGACAAACAGAACAATCAAGACAGACACGGGGAAGATGATGGACACAAAAGGTTGTGGGACACCATGATTGAGGATAAGAAGGAGACATTAGTGGCACATGCCTGTCAAGCACAGGAAAAGTGAGAATCTAGTCCTCACCCTCAGAACTGTCATCACTGTCCTCTTCCTCACTTCCCTGTAAGAATGTTTGACATGGGTCTGTTTTCTGCATTTTAAGGAGCAACTTCTCCATATGGCTGCTTGCACCAATGCTAGTTTCTGATCCCCATGCACCATCCCTTCCAGGTCCTGGTGGGTGATGGAATATTTATCTCAAAGAATACTCCTCCAGGGTGCCAATATACCAGTTGCCAGATCAATGCTATCTGATGTTGATGGGCCAGGCAGTGCAGGCACTGTGGAGGCAGTACTGCCAGGTTGCATACAGATGTGCTGGGTTTTGGTACAGCAGCCAGTGGAAGGTTGGCATGCTGATCCACAGCAGTTGACGTACCTTCCTGTGCTGAAAATCATTTTGTTTATTGGCAGAAAAGTATGACATCAGGACAGTGTGTTCACATATATAAAAATAAATAAATAAATAAATAAAGAGATAAGAGGTGGGTTGAGACAAAAAAGAAAACAGATGATTAGAAGAATTATATGTCACATTACTTCTTTATTACAATTAAATATACTTATATTATTATATTAGCTATACAGCTTTCTAATTCCAAAATAGGATTGTGAATTGTTACAAGTAATACTTGCAAAATGCAGATATTGCATGGCTTTTTACAGTACATATTAAGTTAACAACATGGCATTAAAGCCAATTTTGCTGGTATTAAAATTAAATAATGATATTTTTGTAATTTGAATGTATTTACTTTGGGGAATTAAACCCACCAAATCCAAATACACTACTACACTTGCCTAATACAATTACTTAGAGCTATAGAAGAAAGTGTGCATGCTTGCTTTTACAGTTAAGATCTGCATGCTTAAGTTGCTAGTAATATATGGAAGAGCAACACTTTTAATACAGTCACGTTCATTTGTGCTCCATACATACCCTTGCCTCTCTGAGTCTTTCTAATCTTTCAGAATGCATCTACTTTTTCTCTGATGTTTCCTGACCAGCTGTAAAATAAAAGAGGAGAGCAAAACAGACATTACAGCATTATGCATACCAATCTTGGCTATCTACAGATTTCCATATCAGTTAAAGTTGTTTTAGCTGTATATATACACAGCTGTGGGATGTCAGCAGTGCTAAACACATCCAGCCACTGGTTGAGTTGTGCCTGCTTGCACCATTTCAGTTCATTATAATGACACCTGCATTGCTCACCAATGCATGGTATGCCAGTCATATTGGAGACAGCCTTGACTAGACTCTTCCAAGCCTATGCCTTATACTGGGACCCAGTATAGTCCCCCCTGCAGCAACCTACAGCTGTAGCATTTTATCAGGAGGGCAATGAATGTTTATGACTCCTGCACACCCCACATTTGAGCCCTGAATTGGGCACCTTCCTTCACAGCTCCTTCGATGCCTGCACAGGTCCTCCAGCAACAGTAAAAGTGTTTTCCAGCAAATTCACATTGTGTTTTAAGGACAGTGCACAAATCCACACATCCATGCCAACTGCACTTGTGTGATGTTAAGTAGAGAATATTGTTAAAGAGGAAGGCAGTTTATGAAACAAGAAGGATAATGTAACGGTTGGCAATAATTCACGGCATGTGTGCTGCTAGACCTAACATCAGTTTCTTCCAATGGTCAACACTGATATCTCAAAAGACTTGGCTTTTAATACCTGAATTTGGGAGGATAAATTATATGATCTGACACATATTTTGTGTGCCCTGACACTCTGAAAAAAAGTAATTTGTACAATGTGGGATCCAAACCTATGTGAAAAAGAAAATAAATATATTTCCACATAGGTGTTTTTGTTCTCATTGCCACAGAAAAAGTATTTGCCAAATGTTACTAATATACAGCATAAAGAGTGAGTGGTGTTATACTTCAATTAACCATATATATATGTGTGACATAAGAAGGTCTTGGTGTGAGCATTCTCAGGTGTAATGCAGGAGTCTTGTGTGAGAATATATTGGAAATGCATGTAATTGCATCACTTTCAGAGTAGGTTTTTGAGTTCTGGTTCAGACCACACACTACATTCTGTTTTACAGTTATATTTGTATTATGGGAGGAGGTAGATGACTGTCAGTAAACTATGAAGTCCATCCCAGGTCAGAAAATATATTTTTAATTACAGAACCATAATTGTCATGCTCCACCAGTTACACATATAATACATAGGATACCGTGTGCATGCTCAATCAACCTGCTATACATAGTTATTGTTATATATAATTGTTGTTATATTGTTATTTTTGTTACAAATTACAGTGGGACACCAGCAATAAAAGGCGGAGTGTGCTGGATTAGAACACTGGTTCTCCTCAGTTTTAATAACTGAAAAGTTTGTTTCCAATGCTTAATGTTGACCCAAGTATACATAAGCAATACATTAGTTATGTGATATTTATCTGTTTTATCCTTCTCTGTTTCATGTCACATAAGATTATGCACAGAAGCCTACAAATGCACAGAAATCCCCTTTCAGTGACACAGAAAATGAGGTGATAATAGAGGATCTGAGGCTCCATGGAGCCTTTCTGCTTGCATGAGAATGTGGGGATATGGCTACCAGAAAGGAGATTTGAAACCAGTTAGTCAATGATGTCTACGCAGTACGAGGTCTCAACAGAAATTATGATTAGGTGCATCAACAGTGCAGAAGAGAGAAGCTGCAGTTGCCTGAGAACAGCTGGCTACTGTGGGTGGTCCTGCTACCGAGCTCCCACTGACACCAAATGAGGAGTTCCTGTCCACTGTCATAAATCCAGACAAGTCAGCAACAAATGAACCAATGACTTCAGCAAACCAAGTCTTAGAACAATAGTCCAAGAAACAAACCAAACACTTAAACTTGGAAACACTCATAGCTTCTTAACATTTAATGTAAGAAAATGTGTGTGCCCACAAATGTTCTTACATTAAATTTTAAGAAGCAACAAGTGTTTCCAAGTCTAAGTGTTTGGTTTATAAATCCAGACAGCTCAGTGGAAACTGCACACCGTGTGCTTGATGTTGGTGCTGATGCAGCGGGAGGACAAGTGTGTTCCAGTAGCAGCTTCCAGGTAAGCTTACATATGGCAAGTTTTATATTTGCCTGTCGAATAAAATATATAATTGGACTAATACTTCCTGTGATTTTTTTTGCATCTGTACCTATTGATAAATAAATAGATTTATACAAGAGAGTTGTTCAGTACACATTGGTGTGGGTGAACATCTCCGCCAAGTTTCAGTTTCAGCTATTTCTTACAGGACTTATAGAAGATTTTGTATTCACTGACCCCTTGTGTTATTCTCATGGTGATGCTTAATTGCCATAAACTAATAAGTGGAAAAATAGACTGAATAACACCAAAGCAAGGATGAAGCATAATATCCACAAATTTTATTAAAACAAGAAAATAGTTAAGCGCTTTTTCTATCACATACAAGACTTCATCAGAACTAACTTTACACCACAACTCAGTGAATTTAAGCAATTCATGTAGATACATGTGACTCTTCTCCTCCAACTACAGACTACAAATAGTCATCCAAACATAAAATTAAATAAAATAATTAAAACAAATGGTTCGATTGTTAATTAATGTGTAAACATATGGACATATAAACATCTCAAGGCATCATGTAAAATTTTTAGTATTTAGCTGCCTGTGTTTTAAGAATACAAGAAATAGAAACGTTGTCATTCAGTCCTAGGGGTGTTTCTGCATCCAGTTTTAATTGCCATATCAGTTCTTTGTACGCAGAACTGGTTTCCCAGGATCCACCCCTTTCATTCTTGAATTTTTGATCTAACACAAAAAAAAACCAAAATTTGTATTGTGTACAGATACGTGTATGTCTGAAAATAGCATTTGTTTCCACAGCGTGTTTGACATCATACATATGTTCATCTATCATTTTTTATAGCATTCTCTAAGTTTTCCCAACATAGAAACTAGTAGTACCCTGTCACTAAACTAAATAAACTGCACCCCTACTATTGCAATTATAATGCCCATAGGGCCTAATGAATAACTTCCTATCTTCCAATTAAATCTAGTCCTTATTACACAAACACACACACACACACACACACACACACACACACACACACATATATATATATATATATATATATATATATATATATATATATATAGGTACATTGCAATTTCCACATTTAAATGTTCCTTACTGCTTATTACTTGGGGGCATTCTCTCAAACTCCAAAATGTGTTTGATATTTCTATTCTTCTTTCTTATAAAACTTGGTTGGTCAGGAATATTGATCTTTAAACCTGGGAAACAAGCTAGCACCCACCAATGTTTTTAAATAATATGCCCAATATTTTTAGACTTGCAACAGAATGTTTAAGTAAAAGCTTTTCCAGCTACAATGTCAGAGATCTGGTTATTTATCCTTACAATCACTGTCTGTCTCAAAATGGAAACAATTTTTTCTTCTGTATCTTTCATAACTTCTCATGCCATTCTTATAATCAAATCCCTAGAGTAGCCCCATCTAGAAACAATTGTCTAATGAATTTAACCTCCTCTATAAATTCAGTATAATCAGAGGTAATTTTTTTTTTCTCAAAAATTTTTTTATTAATTATATGAATAGCAAGACAATTAAAAGATTATACATAACAAGAAGGCATAAATGAACATATAACAATTCATCTAGTGATAACAACCTTCCTGAGATTTTAATAAATTATTTAGAAATAAAACATACACCATATGTACACTATATACAAGTTAGGCAACCTGAGAGAAAAAAAAATATATATATATATATATATATATATTTAACATTAACTATTTAATATGTTTAGAACCTTTTCTAACACAACCTTTCTAATAGCTTTTTTTTTTGGACTCCCACCTAAGTATCTTTGAGCATCAATAAATTTAAAAGCCATTTTCTGGAAAGTAACCCATTTTAATTTAGAACGATCAATCCAATTTTGTATTATATAAAGTTTTAGTAATGAGCAAATAAAAATGATAACATGAATATCAACTTTTGAAAGATGAATCAATGGAATATGTAGAATAGCAAATTCCCGTCAACGTGGATTTTGATATCCCATTTTCTGCAGTCTGACTTTCAAAGATGTCCACAATCTGTGAGAAAAATGACAATACCATAGAATATGAAGGAGGTCTGCTTGGAGATGAGAACAGCATGAACACAAAGGGGACTTATTTGAGTTAAATTTGTTTAATTTGATTGGGGTAAAGTAGGCATCATTATTAATCATTAATTGTGTGTATGCTAATTTTTTAAAAGGGATAAATTCCTTAGTGTGTCTAATAGCCAGGACTTTCTGAGATTCTGACAATTGGGAATTATAATTCAACCAAACATTAGATAAAAGACAGTTGTGGTCCATCATTAAAGAATTAATTAATTTATATGAGTTTGAGAGCATTTTATCAGATGATGAAAGTATTTTGATAATCGTGTTAAGGTTTTTCAGTTGTGAGTCTATGGGGACCAGACATACAAATTTGTTTTTAATTATTGCTCTTAGTTGTGTAAGAATTGGTGAGTAATTCCAGTTTACTTTCAATAACTTACGCCAGTCAGATAAAGGCAAGTCAAGATATTTCAAAACATCTCCTACTTTTAGATTTTTAATTAAAGGATAGTTTGTTAAGTTCAAAAGTTTATTGTCCAATAATATATTTGGGTTTAGATGAATTGGCTGAACATGGTGCAAGATCTTTTCTAGTTTACACATTTTGAGTAAGGTTTGGAAATCTCTAATCTTTTGTTTAAATACTGTAGATATATTTTTAATAAATAAACTATCCAGAGAGATAAAGGGAATAGCTTCAGGATTTAAATTATTAGAAATGACATAATTATACCATAATTTTATCCATAAAGAGTGATTTGGATAAGAAGTGTTATTGAATTTAGAGATAGTAAGAAGTTTATTGGATGAGACAATCAAATAATAGAGATAAAGATTAGGTAAACCCAAACCTCCCTTGTCCTTGAAAATGCCAATCTAGAATAGGAAATTCTAACAGATTTAGGGAACCATATGAATTTTGCCAAAGCTTTATTTACAGACTCAAAAAATTTTTTTGAAATTATCTGATCAGATGATGAGAATTGGTAAAGAAATTTAGGCAGAATATTCATTTTAATAATGGCCACCCTTGAAAGAAATGAAAGGTTTAGATGCTTCCATCTGTCCATATCAGACAATATAGAGTTCCATAATTTATTAATATTATTTTGAAAGGAAGATCTATTATTGTGTTCTAAACTGATTCCTAAATATTTTATATTATAAGTAAACTGAAAATGATCGTCTGGAAACAAAAAAGATTTGTGTGCTAAATGATTTAAGGGAAAAATATGAGTTTTGTAGAATTTAAAAGATAGTTGGAAACCAAAGAAAAATAATCAATAGAATTCATTATTTTTCTGTAATCAGATAATGGAGTTTGAAAGTAGATTACTAAATCATCTGCAAAAGCAGAGAAATGAATATTAGTATTAAGAATTCTAGGGATGTTATGAAAAGTATTTTGAGTAATAAACAATAGCAAAGGTTCTAAATAAATGTTGAAAAGAAAAGGGGACAATGGACAACCCTGTCTTGTTCCTTTAGTGATCTTTATCTGAGCAGAAAATTGACCATTAATGTATAGTCTAGTAAACATATTCTTGTATAAAACTTTTAAAAATTTATAAAGAATAAGGGAATATTAAAACATAACATAGTTTGAAATAGAAAGTTCCAACATACTCTGTCAAAGGCATTTGATGCATCTATAATCAAAGCATATATAGGGTTTGGATTTTTCTTAATGAGATGAAGTATAGTCTCTAAAGATAGAGTATTATCCCAAGCATGTCTCTGAGACATAAAACCTGATTGATCTGACGAGATAATTGAGGGTAAAATCCGTTTCAATCTGTTAGCCAGAATAGATGACAGAATCTTAATATCCACGTTAATTAAAGAAATGGGTCTATAATTTACTGGGTCAGATTTATCTTTATTATTTTTAGAATTAGAATGGTTTTGGATGTGTTCCAATGAATATCTGAGATATCATTAACTCTTATGTGATTGTAAACTTTAAATAGAAAGGGAAGAACTACCAATTTGAAAGTTTTGAAAAATTCTGGAGTAAAACCATCAGGTCCCGGAGATTTACCCAATTTAAGATTATCTATTGAATCCGAGATTTCTTGTACCGATATAGGGGTAGAAAGTAGTTTTGCTGATTATCATTAAGTTTAGGGAACTGCAAAGAGTCTAAAAAGAGTTTTGAGTGATTATCTTTAACAGAATTAGAAGAACCTGAATATAACTCAGTGTAAAGAGAGGTGAAAAGTTGAATAATCTCTTCATCAGTATTATATAATCTGTTATTATAAGATAAAGATGTAATATTTGGATTTCTGAAGTTAACTTTAATAATTCTCGCTAACAATTTAGATGGAACCTGGGCCCACTCTGAATATGAAGCAAGTAGCTTTTGTTCAGCTAAGGAGAGGTTATTTTGGTGAAGCAGAATTAAATCTTTCTGACAATCAAAAATTTGTTTTTCTAAAGTAGCATCATAGTTCAGACTAAGATGATTTTCCAACGAAGAAATTCTTGATTTTAAGAATTCCTCTTTCTTAAAGTATTGTTTTTTGAAAAAAGCAGCTTTACTAATAAATAAACCTCTTAATCTTGCTTTACATGCAGCCCATTGTATGTCATAAGGAATGTCAGATGATTCAAGACTATTCACCATTTCATTTAGGATTTCTGAAGCTTGTTTGCAAATATCTTCATTTGACAATAAGTTATTATTTAAGGTCCACTTATTAAACATAGTTTTATTTTTGATATTGGATTTTATGTTCAATTTTAGTGAAATTCTTGAGTGATCTGAAAAGAATCTGGGTTCTGTAGTAAAGTCCACAATATATTTTGAAATATAATCTGAAATTAGAAAGAAGTCTAATCTGGACCACGAATGATAGCACTTAGAATAATAAGTATATATATCATTCTTGTTTATACTTTTAACAGTGCGGAGGGGATCTATTAAATTATATTCTGTCATCAAATCATTTATAGCCAGAGTAGATTGAAGATTATAGGTGACAGTGGAGCGGAACGATCAATTACAGGGTTTATAACTGCATTCCAGTCACCACCCACTATAATATGATGATCCTTATAGGATGCAAGAATATTGTAAATTTTAAAATGAACAAATGTTGTGAATTACATGGGCCATATAGATTTAAAATTAATAAGGGTTTGTCCAAACCAGCAATAGAAGCGTAAATAAGCACCATCTCCCTCATCATCAAATTTCTCATCAATAATATTCCCAATGAATTTTTGTTTAATGATTATAGCTACACCTCTGGAGTTAGATGAGTCACCTGAAGCTATAATCTTTTTGATCCATTTTTTTAACTCTTTATTCCAATCAATACGTGAAATATGGGTCTCTTGAATAAAACAAATGTTAGCCTGTGATTTAAAGATCATATGAAATAATAGTGACTTTTCACTTTATCTTGAATGCCTCTAACATTCCAAGAATCTAAAATTATGTCAACAGGCATATTCTACAAGTATAATCATTATTGATGCTATAAAAGTGAACTCAAGGTGCAAATCCAACACAACATTAAAAAGAAGAAGAAAAATAAAAGAAAAACAGTCTTTAAGTATTCAAGCAAGTCATCAAATAACATTTGTTGAAAAAAAAGAAAAAAGTTTTTTTAAGAACCATGAAATGTATAATAATAACCTTTATCCTAACCCTAGTGCCTACCCACCAATCCCCCTGTGATAAAGGAAGAGCAGAAGAACATAAAAAAACATTGTAATTATAGATAATAATAACCTCAAGTTAGAATACAAATTACTCAAAGGAAGCCTAACATAACATAAAGTCCGAGTAATACTACTAAAAATATATACAAAATTAACTAATTTCAAGACGTCCAACATGTTTAATCCCTACTTCTAATACTAATCTAAAGCTCCTATCCTTAAATTGAAATTTATAGTGATTAAATGTATTTCCTCTAGTATTTCAAGAGAAAGAGAAACAAGTAAATAATAAATAAATCACACTCTGCTTAACTAGAACACTCTATCATAAGAAGTAATACAATTAAAACTGAAAGATATGTAAGATAACATATATAAGTATAACAAAACTAACTGGTAACATTATAATATAAGTAAATAAGCATAGCATTACTGAACTAAAGATAATAGTCATGCACTATCTACTGAACCTTCTTTAGTACTTTAGTGATAATTTCATTAATCAACATGACCATTAGTATGATAAAAGCACTAATACCTGTAGAATGAGTATTTAGTTATAGTTCATATAAAGCAAAAAACAACTACCAAGCAACCATATCTCAAAATGAAAAACAATTCAGTCTGGAGATGCATCTATTAACTAGATAATAGTAGTACAGGAACTATTCAAAATGAAATATTATAAGCTGTAAGGTTTTAACACTAGTTAATATACATGAATAAAGTATAATTATATTATTAAATAGTAACTTAAACAGCATCATATATATTGGACTGAATGTACAACAATGTGCATACATATAATTTTAAATCTACTTTTGAATATTTTACTAATGACTCTGTTAGGTTATGTAGCCATACTATTCTTCTAAGCTATAGATGTAACATAGCAAAACAGCATGAAAAGACAAGGCTTTTAAAGTAAATATTTTGAACATCTAATTAAAACAGAAACAAGCAAGCTAAATGCAATAAATCTAAGGGCTTAAATATATACAGGTAGATTCAGCTAATCATATTAAAGATAGTTATTTCAAACCTTTCAAATAAGTAAAAGCTTTCTTAAACATAAACTACTAATCATAAATATCACATCCAGCCTCTGAGAAGAAAGAGAGCAGAGAATAGAAATAACATGAAACTTTCATATGAACAGGTATACTTTGTAACATTTGTCAAATTAAACACTTCAGTATAATATAAAATATTGTATGAAAAAATATTCTGAATAGGAAAATATGTTCATTTCCTTACACATCCTTTAGAATTTTAATATATAAAACTAACCTGTTCATTTGTTTCCAGAAACATTTTCACTCTGCTTTATGAAAGTAGCAGCTTGCTTTGAAGTCATGCAGACACACTAAAAGTCACTGAATATATTATGTGACATGAGTCTGTTTAAATTTAAAAGCAACCTTCATTTATGAAGAGAAAACACTTTAAATAATAGCCAGATCTATTAAAAAGTTAGCACTATTGAATACTTGTTGAAAACAAGCAGACTTGTGTATTTGAAACTGTCCTTCTTTCCTCACAAATGATGACATCACCATCCATCTCAGAGAGACTGTAGTGTGTGCATGTTCATGCAGAGCATCAGCTGGAACTCTGAGGGGAAGATTTTCTTGCTAGAATGTTGAGATGGAATGTTTTTCCCTCCAAAAATCATTTAGCTTACACAGAAGGCTGTAACTCAAAAGCTTGTAGTAAAATTAACATATTATCTATTTACACAGCAAGCATATGTGAGAGAAAGAGAAAAAAGTAAATACAGCAACTTAAATGCTTCTATTAATCCACACAAATCTAACAAGCATATATCCTGTCACTGCACACTGTCACACCAAATCTATCATGTGTAAATTACATGACAAGTTCTTAAGCTAATATAATTATGTCACATCAGAATTACAAATCATGTAACACAAATACTGTCAGAGTAAAGAAATGAAAAAATCAAACCTTATAGTAGTTCTTTAACAGTAGAATATTAAGATACAGTGTCAGGAAGCTTTTTAAATGTTTTAAGAAAAATGTCTTTTGCATCTTTAGGATCTGAACATACAAATCTTTTGTCATTAGCTGTGAAAGACAAGGTATTAGGATAAGCCATTCGAAATCTAATCCCTCTTTTTATCAAGTCAGCACAATAGGGGACTAGTTTTTGTCTATTTAATTTGATCTGTGCAGGAAGATTTTGGGAAAATGATAGTTTGTGAGACTTCCATATGAATTGTTTCTTTGTTTTAGCAGTTTCTAGGATCTGGAAAGTGTCTTGAAAGTTTAGTAACTTAGTATAAATTAACCTTGGTGTAGAAGAATCTTGCTTTGTACGCAGTGCTCTGTGTGCTCTCTCTACAATTATAGATTTTGAAGAAGCTTCACAATTTAACAGTGTTTCAAAGATATTTTTAGTCACAGATAACAAGTTTTTATTGTCATAAGATTCAGGTAAACCACGAATAATGATGTTATTTCTTGACTCCTGGCTTCCAGATCCAATATTTTAGCTTGTAAATCTGAAATAGTTTTATCTCTAGATTTAAAGTCACTTTCCAATAAGTCTGTTTTAACTTCCAAAGCTAAGATTTTATTTTCAATAGTAACAATACTATTGTTTATTTGCTTTAAAGATTTACTAAAGTCAGCAAACTGTTCTGAAAAGTTTTGTATAGCACTTTGGATTGGTTTTAATGCTATTTTTAGTTCTTCTAAAAGGAAATTTGAGCCATTTAAATCTTTATTACTTACATTAATAGTTTCTGTAGGTTGTCTAGATGATTTCAGTCTTTTTGAACCTGAATCTTTTTCAGGAGAGAGCATTGAAGTATATTTGGCCTTTGTAGGCTGAGTCTCCATGGAGTCAGATTTTGTAGCCATGCCCAGAAATGGAATGCAGTCAACAGGATACCAGGAACCAGGAACAGACTGGAGCAGTAGGAGTCCCAGCAGCAGAGAGACCAAGAATGTTCTGAGGTAAAATAAATCCCAGGATAATAAGTCCAGAAGAAAAAATAATCCAAATGCGTAGAAAAAGATTTATAAAATCTTTTAGTATAAAAATTTGAGGAAAAAGGTTGATATAAAGTTGTAAAAAAAAACAAAAGTTAAATAGCTGTGAGGAGCTCAGAGAGTAAGGACTAGACTAGTCGGCGGCCATCTTGGAAAGGGATCATCAGAGGTAATTTGAGATGCTCCAATTAATTGGCCTTTGATAATACATTTCTTTTGGTAAGATGGATGCTCACTTAAATAGTGCAAATAGGAATTAGAAAAGGTATCCTTGCGGAACACCTTAGATTGGAATCTTCTCTCACCTCTGTCTTTATATAAAAAGACATCCAAATAATTAATGTTATCCATTGAATAGGAGTATGTACATTTTAAAAATGAGGTGGTATGGTTAATATATTCCAAAAATTCCTTCAAACATTCCAAGGTATCTTTCCATAAAATACAGATATTGTCCAGAAATCTGGTATATAACAGCTAGGTGATGGCAAAACTACAATTGAAAATAAAGTTTATTTCCCAATAATATAAGACTAAATTAGTGTTAATGGGAGAACAATTAGCTCCCATGGCTATACCCTTTCTTTGCTTATAATATTCAACATTAAAACATAAAGTTATTATCTAAAATTAATTCAATAAATTCACTAATTAATAATTCATTATTGGATAATTCTATGCATTCCAAAATGATCTCATTAAACCACTGTAACCCCAAATAATGGGGATGCTAGAAAAAAGGTCCACAGTATCTATTGTCACAAAAGTTAAATATTCTTGATAAAAATTTGGTTTGATGTTTCTCAAAACTTCCCATGAATCTTTAGAAATATTTTTAACATTCGTTACAAAAGCTTTCAATTTCTGGCCTACATACACAACTGAAGGCTAAATTTTGGAATCCCTAGCTGCCACTATTGGTCTTGATGGGTGTTGTCTGTTGATTTTTGGATCTTAGGTATACTGAATAGTGCATGAATATGTGGGTTTTCTACTTTTAAAAATTCAAACAATTGTTTATCAAAAACTCCTTGTAAAAAATGATCTCTTAAGATTAAATCAATATTAGCATAGGCTGTATTTATTTCATTCTTGGACACGACCATGTATCCATCGTCATTCCCCAAAATATTGTACGTCCTAGTGTCGTAGTCCATAATATCCATAATAACAATCCCCCTCCCTTGTCAGGTTCCATAACTCTATAACCTTGGTTGTTAGAAAAAAAACTGTAATAGCCTTCTCTGCTCATTGGATAAGTCAAATGTTTTTATATTTTTATCCCTATTTATTTGCTTTTTGGACCAAGTCCCCAAATACCTGAAACCTTAAATGAAGAGGGAGAATAATAGCACTGTTCTTTTTAAGGACCTGTGAATCATGTTAACCTCACCATCATGAAATAGACACCCCAAGTTTAATTTCCTTAGAAACAACTTTAACTCTATTAATGTTCCTACTAAATTAAAATGCCCCAAAGGAATAACTTGCAAACCTTTCACAAATAGCTTAAAAGTCCATGTCAGTCTGTAGATTACTATAATTATTTTTTTTTAAATTCTGATGTGAAACAAGCAAACCATTGTGCAAAACTTTTAAATAATTAATTTCATTATTGTGAGCATTTTCATTTAGTCTCTCCCACTTTTCAAACCTCTCCCTTTGTCTTGACCCCATGATTTTTTCCCCCCTGCATATTCCAGCTGTTCCACTGAATATTTATGGGATTCTGGGATTGATTGCAAACAATCCTTTCCAATTGTCTCAAGGGTGGGAAGTCTAAAGGCAATAAGCCCAAAGGAAACTCTGCTGAAATGGTAGCACTATTAACATAATTATCGGGCAGGGCACTGGCATTAAACCCTTCTCCCCTTTCCAAATTCCCTCTCCCGGATTTGGTTAGAAGGTAAGCCATATTTTCCCAGTATTCATTAAGGTCTCTTTGCACCTTAGGTTTATAAGTGTTTACTAGACTGACAACCACAAAGGACCTTTTAAGCCTAGCCATACATCCCAAATTGCTGACAAATAATGGTTCCACTGGAGAGTGAACCCAGGACCTTCTGCATATTAAACAGATGCAATTATCACTACACTACAGAACTTTTGGATGTCTCAGCCAAGTTTCAATTTCAGCAATTTTTTTACAGGACTTATAGGAGATTGTGCATTCACTGTCCCCCTGCATTATTCCCACTGTGATGCTTAATTGCCATCCTTTCATTGCATCTTTTCTTGCAAGACCCCCCCCCTGAAAAATGTGGAGACATCTGCACATGTTAAGCAAATGTTTATTTGCTTATTACTCACCATTCTTTAGATATAATATTATCTGTATGTGTGAGGACGGTATAATGAGTGTCTGTATTACTGTAACATCTGCAATTGTGTGACCAGGGTAACTTTGTTATTATATAAATTGGTTTAATCTTTAGTGTAGTAGTAATTTCATTCTTGTGTTTGCTGCTTATTATCACAGGTGATCCTGACGGTGGATGTTTAGGACTCCTACCACCTGACGTCGGAGTATCAGTAGGGTCTGATGATGATGGTGGCCAAACAGAGGCACATTTGGAGGTGCAGAGGTTGAATCTGACAATGAGATTGTTACTCATGCATCCATTGTGTTTTCTTCAGACACAGTCAGTATGCCTATGCATACTCATTCCACTGAGCCCTCAGATATTCTACAGGTTGAGGGTGACACACTTGATAGTGTTGTGTGGTTACTGTGGCTTCAAGTTCAGTTGACTCTGGATGTTACCAAAGTGTGGGAAAAATCCATGCAGGAGGTTTCATCAGGGTGCTCAGGGAAGGCCTCTTATCCACCCTCCACCTGATCCTAGTGTGTCATTATGCTCCACTCTATATATGTTTAGAGCTGTCATAAAGGTACAGGCATGTTCCATTAGGGCATCCAAGGACATGCTTGGGGTTCTTAATATGGTACAGGCTGATGTGCAAGACTTCCTCTGCCATGTAGCTGACTCAGTGGATCAGATGAATGGCATTATGGAACTGGCAGTGTCTGTGATAGAACATCTACTAGGAGGGGGACAGCATCCACATGGCCATAGGTCCACAGTATCACCTGCTGTTAGCCAGTGTGGCTGTGCATGATCGTGCTCCCATAGTGGCACTACGTCCACTACTGCATCAGTGGTTGAGGTGTCCACATACAGACATGGTAGGTCATGGGGTCATGGACCTGGGCATACTTGTGAAGAGAGCTCATTCAGCAGACATCACTCACATTCAGGTAGCACCAGCATATTTGACCATGGACATGGACATGCCAGTGCAACTCCTGGTTAAGGGTGACAACAATGAACTGATACCTTACCATGCATGGCTTACACTTGTCCATTATACCAGGATGTAGAGCTATCACAGAGCTTGGCTGAGTTCATACAGACACTCACATGCACATTTTGCATTGAGTACCCATACAGACACATGCACATAACAGGCACATGAAGCATTCATGAGGCTTGCAGGTCATTCTGTCTCAGTGGCCATTTGATATTATCTACAGTTCTGCCTGCCTATATTTCTTACTCACACCCACTCACTACTTTTGTGTCAGCCTTGGCCTCGTGTCCCACCCGCAAACCCCACCATGAGCAAATGATGATAACTGCGCCATCATCTTGTTTCTATCTGTTCACAGGGTGCATAGCTAGCTGTGTGCTTAGTATTTGTATTGGTGATGCTGTTTTGAAACGTTTATTAATTTCTTGCAGCTTTTCTGCTGTTGTGATTGCTACCTTAAAATTGTTGATACATCAGTAAGGCTTTTTGCTCCACTTGTGAGAATGTAGGGATAATTAGACTTTGGACAAGTCAATCCTGTCACATATTGTTGTCATTGCTGGACAACTCACGCACATTCTATTTAGGTACACTTTCAAGTAACAATATGCAAGTATATGCTATTCATTTGTGTTCTTACCCATTTATTTTCCTTTTCCAGTTCCATCACTTATATTGATAGCCCTGCAGTTACAACTGTTGTAATTTGGGGCTGATTCTGTCTGAGACTAGTAATACACAGTCATTACATGGGTAAGTAAAGGCTGTGAGCATTGCCTGGCACACACACACTCTATGATATTTCTTGTTTGAGCATGTTTGCCTCATTACAACATTCCTCCATGGGGTGTGTGCATTTCTGATGAGCATCATCAGCCATGGGTCAGGTGCATTGCCTGCATCTCCCAGTAACTGGCTTTGTGGGATATCCCCCGTGAAAACCCTCTGGTAGAGGTGTGAGTTGTGCCAGATATGGGAGTTGTGATAACTGCCAGGTTGCCAGCACACACATTTAGGATGATTCCCTTAGCTTTACACATCACCTGGCAGTTAATGGAGTGGAAGCCCTTTCTGTTTATGTAGACCCTTCTGTGTTCTCCCTTTGGTGCTTTGATCTCAAAGTGCATACAATGTATGGCACCCAAGACTTCAGGGAAGAGTGCTATGGGGTAGAAATCCTGCATAGTAGCAGCTCTGTTCTTGGGTGTACAGGGAAAATATATGTAGTCACTGGCATGCTGTAGCATAGCATTCAGGAATTGATGTAGGATCCTGGATGTTGATGTCTGTGACAGCCCCAGCATCCCCCATCTCTAAAATATCCCTATAAGTAGAATTCTGAATGCTCCACATACCTTGGCCTCTACAGGTATTGATTCCTCTTGGTTTGCCTTTGCTGACAGTTGAGGATGATAGAGGTTGCAGAGTTCCTGGAGTGTGTCTCTATCCACCCTGTAGTGCTCAACTATTTCCACCTTATGCAAACCATGAAAAGTTCACCACTGTCTAAATACCCTTCTTCTTGCCTGAAGTCGATCAGCAGTTGCAGCAGCATAGACTTGAGTCTGTTACACATACACATGCAGAACAGCAACAGCAGTCCCTACCATTCTTTCCCTCTAGTCTAGTTTCTGTGGCTGTATTCCAATAGGTTTTGGAATCTGAGGCAAAAAAATACACTAAATGTGTATGATTGTTTTGTAGCTTGTTGAATAGCACTGCCATTTTGGATTGTTTGATTTCCATGCAATTCAGTTTAGTTGCTTTGCTGTAATTATCATGCTACAATGTTTACCATGTTTGCGTGGGTCTACACCTACTGTAGAGCTGCTTACTGAATGCAAATCAGTGAGTTATCGTGTGCGCACCACAGCACAACATGCACACAGTTTTAGTGAGCCATGTAGGGTTTATTGAATCCAGCCGTGTGTGTGTGTGTGTGTGTGTGTGTGTGTGTGTGTGTGTGTGTGTGTGTGTGTGTCTGTGTGTTTGTGTGAGTGTTTGTGTGAAACTAAAACTTTGATGTCAGGATTCGTGTTGTGCTGTAAAACTGAAGGCCCTTCCTGAATAACAGAAAAAAAAAACACTCAATCTTAGTTATATCTAGTCTGATATCTAATAAAAAAGGCAATTAAAAGAGATGATCATAAAGATTAGTTAAGCCCAAGGAAAAACAACCAAAAAAGTTTTATATATTAAATAAGATATATATGTGGGACAGACGATTTGGTTAAAAATGCATTTAATAATAATAATGCCTGCTATAAAATAGCAGGTGCTGGCAAGGGAATATAATGCTAACTTAGAATGTCTCAATGTCTCTAAACTAGAGGACAGGCTGAACATTTTAACAGAGTGCATTAAAAGACATGATATGAGAAGTTAATGGATTTCTTAGGGCTGTTTAGCTAACACATGGATGAATTAAAAAAGAAAAAGAAAGGAAATGAGTAGTTATATTGGAATCAATGTGTGCATGTGTTACCATTTTGTTGGCTTTAAAGATCACATGCAGAGTTTTTATTTTCCTTTTCTTTTTGGTATAAGTATGCTCTGATCATGTAAAGCAAGCATTCAGATTCTAAAATGTGTAGGTTTTACTTTAGTTACTTCAGTGGCATTATATCTGTTTACCGTGGGTTGAGCAGCTGTCCGATTACTTCCTTATTCACCTTCTGATGATGCAGTAATGGGGGGAAACGATAGGCATGTTTTCTGTAGTCTGCTACAGAATTTATTACAAAGTAACGAGAATGCAGCACATTCGGTTAGTCAATCATATAATAAATCAAATAATAAACACAATTATATTCAAGTGTAATGTAACAAAAGTAAAATGTAACAGGATAAGATCCTTAATAACATATATAGTGCTTAGCATGCAGTGTAATGAAGTGTCTACCAATGGACTGATCTCTTCTAAGGAGAAAACTATAGATGTGTGGATAACCTCAATGACAGCCATACTATACAGTGAGTTTGTATATACCACCAAGGGATTGCTGCTGGAAAGAAAGTATTCAGAATAAATCGCAAGATGCAATAACATGATCATTCAATAGTAGACAACTGTTTACTACAGTGTAACATCTGTGTTTTTTACACTTTATGCCAAGCACAACACACTTAACTAGGAATTCATTTTTAGTGCATGGAGTACCATAATTATGCTAAGAAATCTGAAAAAAAATAAACTGATTAAAACTGACCAATTTTAGGCATAGGACTGGTAAAAATATTTTCACAGTTGATATAAAAAATGTAGAATGTTATTAGACTAATACAAGAAATCTGAAGTAAATATAACATAGAACAGGAATTGCAGCAAACATCTACACTTTAATCAAAAATTTGTATTATTTACAACATAATTCACAAATCACTGCAAAAGCACATAGGAAAAGTAAAGCAATGTCAGACAGAGGAAGCAGGAATGTCACAGAGGTTGGGTGACATGGTCATAGAAAAATCAGTACACTAGGCTTGTTTTAACAAGTGCATTTTAAGTTCCCCTCTGAATTTTTAGTGGTGGGTATTTTCTTTTAGGTGTGTTAGGAGAGATTGCTAAAATTAAGGGAACAATGGAAAAGAGGCATATTTAACACAATGGAGATTACGTCTTGGAGTTTTGACAGTGGGATACATTTGTGAACATTGCCATAGGTTACA
This sequence comes from Protopterus annectens, assembly GCF_019279795.1. Lineage (NCBI taxonomy): Eukaryota > Metazoa > Chordata > Ceratodontiformes > Protopteridae > Protopterus > Protopterus annectens. Next base: position 292,383,595 of record NC_056728.1, read on the forward strand.
AGAAGCTTGTTTTTCATTGAGTTTAGCTGGCATAGGTGAAAAAAGTTTTGGAAATTAATAAAGTGCAGATATCCTTCAGGTATTTATTGATTTGCTTTCTGAATGATCATACTGCCTGTCCTATTCACTTTGTATTGAAATGTGCTACAGAGTACGCATTACTGCATCATCAGAAGGCGTGGCCAGATGACACAGATTCAGGAAGTAATTGGGCATCTGTTTAGCATACAGAAAATGCATACAACTTTATTAAACTTAATAAATATAGTTCCACTGAAGTAACAAAAATTAAAACTGCATATTTTAGCATCAGAAAACACACTTTACATGATGAGATCATACACTCAGCAATAAGAAATGGCAGAGAAAAACCTTGCACCCTGCTATCAAGTTAATTAAATGGATCATTAATTTATGTGCTGATTGCCCTGCCAGTTTAAATGCAGTGATCCCTTTGAAACCCATATTGAAGGCAAGAAGACCAACGATTGGTTAGTTAAAGGGTGTGCCTCTGAGGGAACCATATGGTTGGAACATTTATTATGAGTGAAGGAAAGGGAGTGGTCTCACTGCCGCATTTTTATTGGTTGTTACTTCTTTATCAATGAAAGATGGAGTCCCTGTTTTATTACGATCTGATGAAGGTTTTCCAAAAGCTCTTATCGTTCTTTATAGTTGAAAGGGACTTTGCCTTTTTCAATTGAGTATCTGTCTACATTTTGTAGAGAGGTGTTGCTGCCTCACAGCAAGAGGTTCTCTGGTTTGATCCTCGGCTAGGGTGCCTTCTGTGCGGAGTCTGCATGTCTTCCCTGTGGTCGCGTGGGTTTTCTCTGGGTGCTCCGGTTTCGTCCCACATCCCAAAGACATGCTGTAGGTGGATTGGACACACTAAATTGGCCCTACGTGGGACATAATGCTGAATTCTGTGTTAAAATTTCTAAATGTATCAATATCATAGCTTGAAGTAACACTAGACATTTATGACACCACACTGAGATGTTTTAGTCTTGGAGGTGTAACAAGGTTGTCACTATATTCTTGGGTATTAACATGTTTCACACATGCTCACCCTCTGTGGAGACCTAAAGACACAATGTACTCATACTGAGTCTTTCATTTAAGCAGAATATCTTCATTATATCCCAGTACAGGTTCTTTGTTTAAAACATCCAGCTAATACAAAAGTTATTGTCATTCAGTGAATATGAAACATAAAGGAATTTTAAGCATGAGTTGTTTCTTACAGCCACTGTAACAGTTAATTTCACCTCAGTTCCTTAAGGCTTTGAATTGATTGTAGTTTTACATTTCAGTCTTTCAAACAAAGCACTGTACATCTGGTCCAAGGAAACAAGCAGCTTCAAACCATCTAGAATCCGTACTAATGTTCAAACATAGATCATTGTTGCAATAGCCTAAGGTATATGGGTTCAACACTTGTAATCATCTGGCTTTCAAAAGTTAACAGCATCTTCCACATATTCCAACTGTTCGGAGGTCAAACAGAACTCCATAAAAAAGACAACTAGAGCACAAAATGCTTTTGAAGCTTTTTGGCTGCCAAAGAGAGAGCTCCTTCTACAGGCAAGAGGAAACCATTGGTTGACTAGTGATCTTCAAGAGCTGTGCAGATAAGTCTTCATATGGGAAAGCTGTCCACTAACTTTTATTTTTGAAGAAAGCTTGCATTTTTCTGTAAAAATAATTGTGCTTAGCTAGGAAACTGAAGGTGTTCAGACTATTACATTTCTAAAGGAGTTGTTGAAAAATGATTTTGTGAACATTTTGTGAGGAAAAGGTTTACTTTTGACAGAAATTTTACTTAGAATGTAAACTTTTGTGTGTTTGGGTCAAGATACTGTACTTATGGGGGACTGTCAGTGGTTTACTTAGAACCACTTGTTCTTTGCCTTTTAATTTACTGACTCATCTAGGCTCCATTTTACTTAGATTGTAAACTTTCATGTGTTTGGGTCAAGATACTGTACTTATGGGGGACTGTCGGTAGTTTACTTAGAACCACTTATTCTTTGCCTTTTAATTTACTGACTCATCTAGGCTCCATTTCCTACTTTCAATGTCTCTTCCTTGGCTGACCCATGGAGCAGCATCCAGCTTTTGCAGTAGTACTTTCCACTGCATGCAAAAAGGAAAAAAGTTTCAAAGGAGTCATCAGGTGTCAGGCTATCTCTTATTCTGCCTCAGCCGATGGTGGGTGACTGAGGTGGCTGCCCCTTTTCAAACTTGCTATGATAGCCTGGACGGTAGCAACTCATTTCAGCTCAGTTTGACTCCTGGGCTTGATGCATTCTATCAGAGCAAAACTTGGTTGCAGACAAACTCAGCAAGACCAGGACCAGGACATACCCCCACAAATAGAAACTGAATCCTGAGGACATCCAAGAAGCCAGTTGTACTCGGGTGCAGCACATATATCTTACACTACTTAAACTGTGATCTATTATTTTTTTATTTAACATTTGTTAACCGGGGAAATACAACTTAGAACAAAGCCAATTTTCAGCAGAGGCCCAGGGAGAAACACTCCAGATGCATGTCTTTGTGACATGTGAGGAAACCGGAGCATCTGGAAGAAACCCACATGAACGCAGGGAGGACATGCAGACTCCACACAGAAGGTACTCCAGCTGAGAATCGAACCAGAGAATCTTTTGCTGTGAGGCGTTAATGCTACCGCTGCACCATTGCACCATCATTTATTATTTATTTATTAGAACATCTACTGTCTAATAGATCACTGTTGTAATAGTAGATGCTCTAATAGATCACTGCTAGAACATCCACTGTTATGGTAAGTTTCACTTACCTAACTGTACTGTCTTCTAATATTTCAGTGTTCTTTCTCAGGCTATATAACTGTATTTACTTCATTTCCACATTCTGCAAAATACTATTACGTTTCTGAGCTTTAAACTATGCAATGAGTTCTACTGGTGATCAAACTGCCTACATAAACACACCATTCCTAAGGCTCAGTGTTATTATTCACTTTACAATAGGGAAGCTTCACAGCATTAACCCTTTATAAGTAGGTACCAAAGCAAACATGCCTACATCTCATCCTTTCCATACCATAGAGGTTAGATCAGCTTCTGAGATTGTTTATTCGTTTATTCTTTCTGAATATGTACATTTATTTAGTCAAAGACATGCAGAAATAGGTGCATAAATAATTACTATGCATACAGTCCAAGAGACCATTAAGGAGCTTGGCACAAGCACTAAATGATTAAGTAACTCGTTCAGAGTCATACAGTAGGCAAATGCAGGCTGAAGGAATCCATCTGTCAACTACAGGAAACAGCTTTTTAACAGCAAATAGCCTAAATCATTTGCAGGGACTTTTGCTTCAGTTATTACTGCCATATTTTAATTGACTAATAGCCACCTTTCATTCTTACTTGCGCACCTTCATTTGCATTTACTTGATCTGTTCCTCATGTCCTTCTTGCTTATTACAATATTATCTCATTTTTTTATTTATTTTCTGTATTTCACACTTCTTATTACTTTAGCTTTCCTTACTTATTCCTTCCTATACATGCAGTAATATAATTTATATTTTTATATTGCAAAACTTGTTTCTAGATAACATATTATTTTGCATTTTTCTATGTTAAATTTTGTTACACTGTACTTCCTGTATTATTATATTTTCTATGCTTAGTGTTATGTTTTTGTACTTTAATTAACTGATTGAGTCTTTAAGATGTATATTGTAATGTTTCCTATTTTGAACACATTTTCTCCAGGGTTCCCTTGAGTTAACAAAACACAAATACACAAATAAGGAACAGACAAACAAATAAATGCTGCTGTTGCCACTTAAGATACTGACACCCGTTGTGAAGCTGAGATGTAAGAATTATATATAATAAATTTAATTAAGAGAGGGGAAGGGTCCTGTAGAGACATGTGTTATTCCTCCTACTTATCATGAAATTTGTTGTTATTTGTTACAACCTGCTACTGAATGCTCTTTGTAATTTCTGGTTTCACAATGATCCTGGGCAATTTCTTCACAGTATGAGTTAATTGTTTACAAACTAATGAACTGTCCATGTTCAGATGCTGCTAATCGTTTGGTTTATTGCATAACTCCTTTAAATCTTCAATCTGCTATGCATTATTTATGAAGTCCAATTTGTGGTGTGTTATTACTTGCAACGCTGAGACTTATTGTAAGCTTAAAGTAAACAAATGATCTTAGTTGCTTGGGAAATATCTCAGCAGAGAAAAATCTTTGCTTGGTGTGCTTTACTTTACATTTTTTTCTTAGCAGCAAGAGCTGTATTAGCTGTCTGTTTGGAGCGTAGGCACTGTTCATATGACACAGGCTTTGGAGAAGACGTGACAGACAGACAGGAGGCTTTATTAAACAGAAATTGTGCCATCTGAATTTCCTAGAATTATTTTAATTAAACTACCATACTTTAATGTAGTAGATTTAAGATGTTCAGAATTCACCATCAGTGACATCTATTTAATGCTTTCCGTGCCTATTTAATTTTACTTGATAATCTTCATGAATGATCTTGTAATCAACACAACATTACATAAATATCAGTGTCACCTCTTTTGTATGTATCCAGAAGCAGCAGTAGCATGACCGAAATTATTCCAGCACCACAGATCCTATATTATCCCTCAACAAAACCAGCAATCTGAAGGAAAACTTCCTGCCTCTCTTAGCTTTTACATAACTCTCAAACACGTGTGCTCCGTATGTGTGTCCATTAATTTAGGACACACGTGTAGGTGGTCTATTTGTTCACTCACAGGGTAAAAAAACTACAAGTACCACTTGTAGGTATAAAACATCAAGCCTTTAGTGTAATATTTTAGCACACTGACTAAAACAAAATAAAATCTACCTAAAGTATCAGGTGAGACTTATATAACCACAGAATTAAGATGCCAGACTCAGGTCTCAACAGTACCAATACCACAGTTATAGAAAGCAGTAAATTAAAAGTTAGTTACATTTTTCTGCTATAAGAATTTTGTGAAGTATGTTTTAAGAATATAATGTGAAAAACACAATACAGAATGAAAAAAAAACAGGAAACTGATAAATGAGTGAAATTAATTTACAAACCTCTTTACAAGAGTATTAACACAATAATTTATTTTTCTCACAGATTAGTAATGTTTATGACAAATTGTTACCAAATCAGGCTTGAAAGAACTACAGAGGTCACTTTAAATCTACAAAGTCTACTGATTAGCAGAGGAATAACTGCACATTATTATTTTTATTTCTCAGTCTGGTAGTCCCACTAGATGTAAGTTTCTGGTTACATGTGTGAAAATGGAGTACTATCTGGTTAACTCATTCACTCCGGAGCAGCTCTTTTGAGTGTGCACCTTTAACCCCTAGTGGGCGTGGCTTAAGCCTTGCTCATTTGTACAGTTTCAAGTGGGAATTTGAGGGAATGAGATCGTGGACTACAACATAAAGCACATTAACACGAAGAAGTCTTAACTTTGTTATCTAAACTGTCAGGTAAGTATTTTGCAGGAATCTGTTTCTTTTCTTACTGTATTTTGATGATTAGATCTACCCCGATGGAGCAGGGGCTCCTTATTATCCAGCTCCAGACAAGTGACAAGTGGAGTACCTCAGGGTTCAGTCCTGGGACCGCTCTTGTTACCTCACTAAAAGAATCACAGGCCTAAAGCAGATGCCCTACACTGACTGCCTTAAAAAACTCCAGCTATACTCTGTCGCATATTGTCTACTCAGAGGCGATCTTTGCTTAACATACAAGGCCATGTCAAACCCAGAGCTGTTGGACATGCTACACTTAAAGAAATCCCAATCCCTCAGAGCCACACGCTCCAGGGATCTAAACCTTGTCATCACAATAAACAAAACATGCTGGAGGGATAGGTTCCTGACCCAGAGACTCCCCAGACTCTGGAATAGATTGGCCATACATGTCAAGCAGAGTGCCTCTTTGGTCCTCTTCAAAAGGAACCTTGACGATTGGATGGGAGAAAGGAAATTCACCCCGGGGATCACGTCAGTTACCCTGCTAGACAGGGTTCCAGGGAAGTAAATAGTGTGGGAAGAAATAGCCAGGGAATTGTTATGGCTAGGCTTGTATAGGCCCTAGGGCTGATAGCCTAGTACCAACCTATGAACCTATTAGGGTAAACTCAGGAGTAGATGCAATATGATCACTTAAATTTTACATGAAAGAGAAATTGTATATTAGAATTGTAAACACATAACGTGGTTACAGTGGTCTAAACACTTGACAGCCAAATCTGATATATATATAAATTTCACAGTTAGAGATTTGAATGTATGACTTGCATATTCAGGCTAGCATATACTCATTAGTCTATGGGCTGATTCAGGGTGCCCTGTGTCTTGTTTTTTGAGCCATGAAAGACCCAATATTATTTGACTTCCTGTCTCTTTACAAAAGCAGTGCTGCTACAAATACCCATACTAGAAACCTGCATTTACCACCCAACAAATAAACAAGGCTTGCTGGAGGGACAGGCCCCTCACTCAACATATTCCCAGTCTATGAAATAAGTCACCACTACAGGTCAAGCAGACCACTACTTTGTTTGCCTTTAAGGCTAATCTTGATGACTGGAAGGATAGATATAAATTTTCACTGGAATTACCATGCATGGTGCTGCTTGATTTTGGATGTGTAAACTACTAATTACTTGTAAAGTGTGGCAAGGACTTTTAAGTGTGTCTACTCAAAAATGTATAAGTCTCTTATTGTCCCTGCAACATAATTAATGTATAGTGACTAGGTTTTACAAGTATTTTACCTTTATAAAGAGTATGTCATTCATCTGTTGGATTGCACAACAGATGAAGAGGCTTTAACATGGCTTCAGTGTTGCAGAAAGGAAAGAAAAAAATGTGAAGAAAAGGGTCAAATGGAAGACCAAATCAGATAGGAGAATATAAGGGTCCTGCATAGATGAGAGGTGCAATGAGCAGTAATAAGGGTAATCATGGAAAAACACTTGACACTTAGGAAGGATCAATAGCTAAGCAATGAAGTGAGAGTAAGGATGACTGTCTACTACATGACTGTTTAGGAGGGGGGAGAGAGGAGAGAGAGATAATAGGAAGAAATGCAGTACAGATAACGTAGAAGAATAAGAAGAAGCTTGAAACAAAGAGGAGGAGATGGGCTTAGAAGTGGAGGTGGGCTGGAGAAGAACAAGTAGGGGAATGGCAGAGAGCTCTTTAGGTGATTTAAGGGTGTAGGCAGCTGGTGTATCAATATAGATTATAGCTACAGAGGAGTTGGCGTTTTTATTTTTGTGGTAGTGATAATATGTTGCTCAACACTGTATACTGATCAATGTATTAGCAAAAGACAGAGACCAGTACAATGAGAAGTACAGCATGACAGAATTTTACATGGCTGCCATCCCATAGACTACTTGATTGGGACCAGATGATACTCCAATGTGGCTGGCTTTATGAATCACATACATTTTGGAAAAGTGGCTGTTTGCATATATACTCTATGCATGAAGTATTATATACTCTGCGCATGAAGTATGATGCTGATTTAACTTATGTAACCTTATTTCATTGTGTTCATCATGCTGTGAGATGATTAGTGCTTTGGTATGGAAGTATAGCTCACACCAGCTCTGCTTCACTATGCAGCAATTGCTATGACTGGCATGACTGTCTAATTAATAAAAGAGGGTATGTTGCCATGGATATGAACCTTCCCTATATCTTTGTTACTGTTGGTGGATATGGGCATCCTGAAGCAACACAGAAATTGCCTCATGTTTACTGACAAGTTAATTCTCAAAAAAATGATCTGGTATGTGAGAGATGTATTTATGCAATGTCACTGGAGGCAAAGCTCTCACATAAAGGTACTCCTAATGTCAAACAGGTTGCTAGTAATATACACGCTGCACCCATCACACACAATTCAAAGCAGACATATAGACCAACATATGCTGAAGTGCTTAAATGTAACCTTCCTAAACCCCAAAAACCTCCTAGTTGAAGCACTCATAAGAAATACCCTCAGCAGCCCCAAATGCACTATTTCAAAACAGCACCCACATCTACACATACAGCCACATCTCATGGAGCCTCTGTTTCTAAGCCCATAAGGCAAGCCACCACACAATGCAACATTCTATTTATTATAGACTCCATTGTGAGATACACTGATGTCCCTCTCACCAGGCTGAGTAAGGAGAAAGTCATGGTGAGTTACTTATCAGGGGCTAAGATCTGTCACATTACACATGCACGCAGGTCATTGGATCACAAGTACCAGTATGACTCAGTCATAGTCCATGTGGGTCTAAATGACCTCAGACATGCCTCCCTAGACTATATGAAGAGAGACATCATGGAACTCTCACAATATGTATCCCAGGCTGGTATGAGCCTAGCACTGAGCTGCATTTTACCTTCTCCAAGGATGATGCCACAATACGAACAACAGATGACTTACTTTAATAATTGACTTAGTTTCTGGTGTCATTCTAAGTGGTGCAGTATTTATCAGCATGAAAGGAGATGGTCAACAGACCACGCTGCTTTGCCAGAGATGGTCTGCACCTCTCCCCTGTAGGCTTTCAAATATTAGCTAAAACATTGTCATCCCTCATAGTGCCTTTTTAGGCAATGCCACACTGAAAGTACTTCTGATATAACAAATCAAAACTTAGAAAATCTAAAGGTATTACTGCTCAGTGCTAGGAGTCTAAAAAAAAACTAAACTCCTTAGAAACTCTCTTCACCCTAGAGAATGCTGACATCTGTGTGGTCACTGAGACATGGTTTAAAGCAGTGGAAAGTACACGAACACTGCACGATTATAATACCTTCCACAGATTTAGACTAGCTACTACACAGGCAGGGACTGAATGTGGTGGTGTCTTGATTTACATAAAAAATAAATATACCTCAAGGCTGGTCAAACAGGATAATGCACTTGAGCTTCTCCATGATCAAATACCCTAGGCAAAATCCAATACCACTTCCTTGCAAGCTATAGGGCCCCCTCTATGACACAGCAAACCCATACTATATATTTATACTTACTGGAAACACTCACCATCCAACCCAATTCCATATTTATGGGCAGCTTTAATTACCCCACTATTAATTGTGAATCCTGTACTACACCAAATGTACAGGCACAGCAATTCCTGGGTTTTGTAAACACATACTCCCTGGGTCAGATTGTCAACACACCAACCAGGGATGCAACCATACTGGATCTGGCCCTAACTATTATGGAAGAGTGCTGCACATCCTCTAGTGTAATGTCTTCCTTGGTAAGGTCAGACCACAAAATGGTCTCCTTTGAAGTAAAATAAAAACCTGGAATAATATTCAAGAACTACGCTAAGGTTAACTTTTTTCTATTAAGTGATAATCTGGCAAAATTTCAAAGCCCCCATAAACCCTGAGAACACTGCTGACTATGCAGAACTGTTCACAGAAACCCTATACAAGAATGTTAATAGCTGCATACAGGCAGCTGTACCCACCAGGAAGACATACAGAACTAACTCAAAATACAAGCCACCTGGGCAGAATCACAAAATTAACAGGCTGTATAACAGAAGGAAGACAATCATGGCAAACATTAGGAGGTGCAACACCCAGCAGGATAAAAGCACTCTCATCAAACTAGACAACTCAGAGGGCAAATAAAGACTATCAAAGCCAAATCTTAGGTACATTTAGCCTTCCAGGTGAAGAACAACCACAAGGCATTCTTTAGCTATGTCTGCAACCTCAAAGGCAATACAACATTGTGTACAGAGCTCATTCTAAATGGAGCCACCTATACTGAGCCAGAAGATATAGTAAACCTACTGGCCAACAAATTCACCTCCAACTGTACCCCTCTCTTCCCCTCAACCTTCCCTCAGGAAGTACCATCAAATATAACTTCCCATGCTATCACTAGTGAGAAGGTCCTTAATGCTCTCTCAAAGGCCAAGAACACTGTATCAGTGGGCCTGGGCAATATCCCAAGATGCCTTCTAAATAGCATGAAACATGACCTATAAACACTTCATGCCTCATGAATGGAGAACAGTAACAGTCATCCCTTTACACAAAGGTGGGCCATCTTCAGACCCTGGATGCTATAGACCCATAAGTCTCACTAAACTCATATGCAAAACCATGGAAAGAATTATTATGGAAATGATCAATAATGACATAGTACACCTCCAGACACTGGACCCATCCAAGTTTGGTTTCATCAAGGACAGATCATGCTTACTTATCCTGGTGAACTTCCTTGAGAAGGCCACCAAAGCAATGGATGAGGGCAAAATGGTTCACACTGCCTATCTTGACCTGGTCAAGGCATTTGGCACAATACTTCACTTGGGCATTGTTGACATTTTCAAGATGTTAGGTACAAACCATTATGTCACCCAGTGGATAGCCAGCTGGCTCACAGACAGGACTCAGGAAGTTAGAACTGGGGAGTCTACCTCTACAAAGAGGCCAGTCACAAATGGAGTCCCACAGGGATCGGTCCTAAGACTGCTTCTTTTTGGCATTTACTTCTCTGAAGTCAAGGCCAATGTCAATGGCCTCTGGCTGACTAAATTTGCTGATGACTGCAAATTAGCATCTTTCATTTAATCTCGCACTGATACAAATGTTCTCTAGGAAGGTCTGACACAGACATACAACTGGTGTCAGAGCCATGGACTAAAATTAAATGCCAAGAAATGCATAATAGTATCCCTTGGGAAGTCATCCACCCCTGGTAACTATTATATTGACAACACACCCCTTAGAGCTGACTCAGTAGTAGGGACTTAGGGACACACATAGACAGTAATCTAGCCTTTGACCACCATGTGTCTACAGTAGTGATGAAATCATTCTGTGTTGCACAACTTATAAACAATGTATGGCATCTAGGTCCAAAGAAGTGATTGTTCCACTATTTTGGCATTCATCAGACCTATCATTGAGTTCAATGCCTCTTTTGGTATGTACCTAACCAGACCTATCCAACAACTGAAACGTCCACAGAGGTTCCTCAGTAAAGAAAAACAGGGTGTAAATAACATGTCCTATGCAGACTGCCTCAAGGCCCTATCCCTGTATTCTATCTCCTACAGGCTGTTGAGGGGAGATCTATGTCTGGCATACAGGGCATTGTCAGATCGCACTCTGAGGGACCTTCTGCATATCTGCAAAACAAACAGCACCAGAATTATCCATTCTAAAGAACTAAACCTTGCCTGTGATATAAATAGCACCTGCTGGAGAGACAGGTATGTATCCCAGAGACTACCCAGTCTCTGGAACAGGCTTTTCATCCATGTGAAGCAGAGTTCCTCCATAATCCAATTTAAGTGTAACTTGGACAACTGGATGGGGAACAGGAAATTCATCCCTGGTTTGGCACTTATGTCTGTAATGGACACAGGTAACCTGTAAATGGTTCATCTTCCAGGCCCCTGCTTACACTTATCAAGGGCACCAGAACTTGTCAGAGATTTTGGATGCATGGCTAAGCTTAAAAAGGCCCTTGTGGTCATTAGCTTACTAAACACCTATGAACCTGTGAGAGACGATTGCCACATCAGTACTGCTTTTTCTTTGATGCTACTTTTATTTGTCTATATGCAAGTGATTATATAAGTTACCATCCCAGTATTTTGTGTACATGAACTGAGTGAAAGAAGTTATTTCTTCAAGCATTTTGTGCATGAAAATGGACATTTAGGTATCTTGTAGAACCAAGTACAAAAAAATGTGAAGAATCATCTAGTCTTTGCGACTATCTACACATAGATTTTTTTTCCTGGAATATAGTACTGAGTTTGTGGTTCCTTTCTCCTGTGGTCCCATACAGAGAAACAATGGAGCTTCCTTTTAACTATTTATTCTGAGATTATATAATATAACATATTTTTTATAATGCATATATATATATATATATATATATATATATTTCACTGAAAAGAACTGTGAGCACTTGTGACTTGCTTCATCTTCACTTCTAACACTGAATACTGCTGAATACTTCTTTTGAATTTGTCAATCTGATATTTAGAGCAGTAGACATTATTGTGCATTTTAATGCTGAGATAATCTCAGTAGCTCCATAGAGCATCAGGGTATTCAATTCATAGAAATCATGTGGATGGGAGTGGAAAAATGAACAAACATCTGCATAGGCATAGGGTAAGGAATCTGACTAATAAAACTGTATGATACAGAAACAATATGCGAGAGGAGAGGTGTTAGAGATCATCTTGAAATAGAAGATGACAACTTGGTGTGCACTGGAGATTTAAACACACTCGATCCAGAAGCAGGAAATGAAGAAGGAAATGATGGATAGTTTTCAAATGGCATCAAATGAGACACAGTATTATGGGGTAGGCCATGACTATGCCAGAGAGTGATGTAGTGCACTTACACCAGTTATACTTTAGTGCAGGACCATGGCTAGGGGCTTGTGGGGAGCATCTCATAGCATTTCTTGGCACCCACATTATGGGATGTACTTATGGAGCTTGTTTAAGGGTGTAGATACAAGCTGATGGAATTACAGATTAGGAGTTATCTGGATATATGTAATAACTGAAGTCATAACTAAAGATAATGGCCTACAATAAACACATGTATTTACTTAAGTTACACCACCTGAAAGTACGAAATGCTAGAAATGAACTGGTATAGAACAAAAGCAGTGCAGTGGAAAATGGTCAAAACAGCTAGGGAAATGAAAAGCAGTGAAAAACAAAATAAGTATTTAGCCCTTTGACAAACGTTATACAAAAATCAAAAAATAATGAATAAAAAGGATAAAGCAGAGTATAATATTCATTTATTCATTTTCCCATTACCTGGTTATTCCAGTTCAGGCTATCAGGGGAAATGTCTATCCTGCCCCGCAGTGAGTACCAGGTAGAGAAGCTGATCCAGAACAAGCTTCTAATGATTCTAAAAGTGTATCACAACAGTGATGGAGCTACAGGAACACGGAAGAGAATCACAACAAATGGAAGTGAAAGAAATAGCAAAGTTAATCAGGATAACTAAATATAGTCAGTGCAAGTCAATAAGTAAAACCAATCTGTTTGTGTATGTGGAGAGGAGAGCATGCATTATGTGTATGTTAGGAAACAGAGAGAAAAGGAGTGAGAATTAGAAAGCACAAAGGCAAAGGAAGCTTCACAGAGGGTACTGTTGAATAAGTGGATTTCTTTGTATTTAGTAAAGGTGTTAAAAATCTAAGCACTGTAGGCAGGGGAGCTGTATTTACTTATTTGCTTGTTTTGCTAAAAGTTGTCCAGAAGGATAGTACACTATTTATTTATTTTTATCTACAACTTTGTTGATCAGGTTAGTCCCACTAGGACAGTGGCTTCTTTTTAGGGGAGAACCAAGGTAGAATTTGTGCTGACTTAGGTAAATTCGCCATGGCATGGTAGAGTTCTTGCTGACTTAGGTCAATTTGACATGACACTAGGGAACTTCCCACACTCTTTTTAATAAGTGCTGTGGGATCACTTATATCCAAATGAGCTACCACCAACTCAGGCTTTTTCAGTGGTGATCGAGGGGACATGATTCCATAAAGATATACAAAGGCAGTACAGATCATAGTATGCAGAACATTTTGAGTCAGAATTAGTAAGCAAAACATACTTTGTCAAAATGTGTATTTAGAAATGCAGACAATTAACATGTAGATGAATGATATTGCTGCAGAAATTCTAGTTTGTGATAAGAAAAGCAAATAACATGAAGCTAGATCTATTTTCACATGGGCTAGCAATTTAACAAATCATGGTCAGATCTGAAATGGCCTAAGGAGTGAAGGCTATTGAATGTAATTACTTTTCACAAAATGTAAACCATAACCTGTGTTTAGAACTATTGATCCTTCAGCCTGCTATCAGTTACAAGGAACATGATATAACACTCCTGTCATTCCCGTGCCTCCATCCTATTCATACAACACCCCCCCCCACCCATTCCAATCTAACAAATCTTAACCACTCTGGTCCACTTCTTCAGTGTCCCAGAACCAGACTTGATTGCAGTAACCATGCCTTCTCATTCCTTGACCCCGAACTCTGGGAATCCCTGCCTACCAGTTTTAAAGTCTTCATATCATAGCCCTCATTCTATGCTCAGCTGAAAGATCATCTCAAGTCTGAGTTAATTTGCAAATGCTTTTCGTCTGGACGCATTACCTAATCCCCTACTCTCCCCATCACTGTTAAGGCACCTTTGGTTTCCTTACATTATTTGACTACACTAATATGTGACATCTCTGCCACATTATAGACATTGTATATAGTTCATTTCTATGTGCCCTCACCTTACTTTTGCTGACTTTTACACATTGTACTCTGTCCCTTCACTATTTCACTCTCTTTTTTCTTCTCTCCACACTCTAACCATCCCATCCTACTGTCCCTTATACCATGTACTTCATTATTGTTATTGATTTGTTGCTGTCTTCACACATTTTCTGTAATCATAATATTTCTTGTTAACTTGCTTGTCTGCTGCCATTTATAATTGTCCAGGTTGACACTGAATATGTCCATTTGGATCAAAACTCTACCCTGGTTACCAAACTGAGTGACTAAATAATCAAATACATAAAATAAACAACTTCTAAAAGAAAGACCTGTTGAGTACTTACATGTAGCTAAAGGAGTTGGAAAATACATTGTGTTTAGAAAAGTATAGTAATCTGATTTTTTTTTAGAAAGGTAACCAAATAAATGGATGGCAGAAGCATTCTGGGATGTATTCTGCCTAGACATTTGTTCTGTATAATGACATTAGCACTATCTCACATGAGATTAATAAATAAGTTTGGCAGCTATGGCATGTGTCATCGGAGAAGAGCAAGTTACACTGTAGAATGCCTGGTGAAGAAATGGTTGTCTTACATAGAATGATTTCATGGGAGTATCACAGGGCATAATAATGCAGTCACTCTGACTTATTGCATTTATATATTAATTTGCAGAGGCTAAAAACATGTATGCTTCTCTGGTGATATTGCAAATATATGTAGCAACTATAGGATGCATTTTAAAATTGAAGGCATAACCAGATCAATCTGTAATGTTGAAGATATGATGCAAGGATATGGCAAGTAAGGCCTCTGTGAAGTTAATTTCCACTAGATGAGGCTTCAGTGAGAAGACGACTATAGACTACAGCAAAAGTGAAAAGTGTCCATCTAGAGCATGTAATGTAGGCAAAGAAAGAAAAAAGGTAGTAAACAAGGCAAGTGGTATTTAATGATTCACTAGCTTATGTATTGCTACCAGAAAGAAGAAAAAATGATAAGACTGTATTTAGGCAACTTTTTGCTCTTCTGGACTCCTCCTCTTAACAGCAACTTAATTGGATTGACAAAGAAATATATATGAAGAGTAGAGTGCAAGAATGTAGTATGTATAATTTAAGTAGGATGGTACTACATGAAAATGATTTTAAATAGCTCACTGGATGCTACAGCGCACAAGAAGGCAGTACAGCTCAGAATAAAAACTATGCAAGCATGAAGGATGTCACGAGGTAGTTTCTTACAGGGACTAGTGGGTACATTAACTGTCTTCTTAGGGAAATTATAAGCTCAGAAACTGTAGGGACAGGCTGTTTGCTTGATTTATGTAGGATCACCTGCTTATTAGAGTCACTGGCTCTGGAATGCTAAAAGCGAGACAAGTGGTTCAAAGTGTTATGTCAGATCTCAGACTATGTGACATAAGTTGCACATACCAGTCGCCAGAATCTTGTTTCCATGTTTCTGAATAATAACAATAACAGTAACAATAATAATAATAATAATAAAATACATTGTCATATATATTTTCTAGATTTGCAGTGTTTTCAGGAGACCTGAGAGTCAGAGCTCTGTCTTTTCATGGGGTTTAGAAACAATGGAAGCCACTGTTTATATGGTTTTCACTGCTTCTGAACTTAAATCAGCATAATTGACTCTGCCAATGCTAAGCAGTAACTAAAAAAGTCTTCTTTTGGGGATATATTTTTTCTTGTTCCTGCAAAGCATAACTCATGTTTGGCACAATATTTTCTAAGCAGTACTTTCCTTTTATTACAGAGGCGAGCCCAGAAAACTGAATTTGAAATGCTGGTACCGCATAAAAAAGTAGGTTAGACTCCTCATGCTAATTTATGTCCAAGTGGAAAGCAATCTGATACTATTAACAGTCTGATACTATTTCCTGCTGCTTTTATATACATCACAACGGAGCATTAGAAACACTCAATGCCTTTCTTGTTTTAATAAGTACTATTATAATTTTGTATGCATGTTCTGACTTTCATTGTAAGAGCATACCCATCAGCAGATATGAAGATTCTTTTGTGCTGCATTTTTCTCATATTTTTTTCAATGATGTAGTGAAGGGCTTACTTTTATTGAAAGATTCTAAGTGAATAAAAATCACTTAAATAAAATTCTGGCATGTAGCTGCACATACTCTGTGGTATTCTTCAGTTTGCTGAGATAAAAGGCAAAATGCAGAGCACAGCTCTATTTACAACCAGTGTTCACTTTCTATGTTTTATGGAAAAACTAGGTGGCAGGAGCTATTTAAAACACATATAAAGTGTGCATTGTATACAGAAGCGGGGGAGGGTTCCATTAATTTCCTACTTGCTTTGCCTTTTTTCAGCTCTGTTCTGCTGTTGCCATGTGCTTGGCAGAAGCTTGACTTCCTTGCAGATGTTTCCAGTGAATGCATAATAGAATTTGCACGGCTAACAAATCAGACAACAGGAAAGCAGACGGTCAGTTCATAATGTGCTTGACCTCTACCTCCATTGATGATTATGATGCTTTGTGCTCAGCACTAAAGGAGTACTTTAAGACAGAAGCTTTAACATGCCAAATAATTCTTAGGGTTCTTTTGTATTAAAATGCCTGTTGTAGTAGTCCTTCATAAATTAATTGTACCAAATTTATGAAATAGAAATATTATGCACTGATGCCAGAGGCCTAAAGCTGCTGATGAATTATTCACATGTTGTGTTGTACTGTGAACATCTGCAATACCAAAAGCATGTTACTCATGGACTGTTAATACCTTCTTTCCTCTTCTGCCAGCTCTCTTCCCTCAAACAAAATAGATGATTGAGCTGTAAATTTATTGCATCTGCAGATGTCCTCCTCAGAAGGGCTTATTACACTTCTTTCCATGCCTGATAACCTCCTGTATCATGCACCAGTAATGTGTCCCTGACTCAACTTTCTCCTGATACTTTTATAGTGATTATTTCGCACTAGAATTGTGATTTTAAGTAACTTTCTATATCCAGAGATAACAAATATTCAAAATTCTTGTTTCTAGTGAACTGTTAAGGAAAGTTTTTTTGTGAATAAATGTCTTCATGGGACAACGCCTATTAAATCTGGGCAGTTGTACACTTTCTAGCCTGGCAGATTATAAGTAACTTATATTCTTGACAAATCACAGTAACTTATATTCTGCTTTGTGGCTAAAGCAGACTTTAAACTTCATTGCTGTCCAAATTAGTTTGGTCTACATGGCTCAAGTGGCACTTGCCACAGCAGAGTTCAGTGATTCAATAATTTAATGATATATCCAAGGTCAGGGCCTCTACAGGCCATTTAAGAGTTTGCTTAAATAATGTCCATGGTGAAAAGATAATATTCTTAACTCAAAGAGTCCAACAGCTTTTAAATCTCTTCAGATTATTGATACATCTGTGATAGAAAAAGGAACTTTTTAGTGAAGCATCAACAGTAAATAATCTAGCAGTTAAGTTATTACTTCTGGCACAGGCATAGCCAGCTTTAGGCACCAGCGAACCCTGCGGTCGCTGGGGGCCCCCTGTTCCTGGGGACCCCCAACCACAGCAAGTTATCTTATCCTGATATTTTGTTACATGCCTGTCAAAGCAACAAAAGCTAGTACAGCATTATTGTATACTTAATAAACCACATGGATAATAACTGTTATTTTTACCTCCTTTAAAATTCAAAGATATGTCTGGGTGTAGTAACAGTGTTCTGTCAAGTAACAGGCATCAAAATTCATTAAATATTTTACTACTGACATAGTGCCCATGTCTTAGTTAAATCCTGCTGCTGGACATTTTCTCCACTAAAACTAACTACGTAGCCAGCTTTAGGTCCCTGCTATACCCGTGGCTGCAGGGGGCCCCCTTAATCATCCTTGACTGTGTGGGGGGGCCCATAAAAGCTACTGCTGGTTGAGTAAAAATGAGGAAAAAAAGTATTAATTTACTAATTATTCTCTTTAACCTGTACAGGGCTGTGATATGACCCTGTTAGGATGAAACTGATAATGAACATGAACAAGGTAAGCACTGGAGAGATCAGCAGCCCAGAGTGACTTATCTTGGAGCAAAGTTTGGATTTTAAGAAGAGTTGATACTTCTGCTCACCAGGGATGGTTTTCTCTTTCAGGGAGTTTTATAAATACAAGCAGAACACCAGATAGTATAACTCAGTTTCATTGCTTAAGAATTTAGTGCAATTCTAAACATAATAGAATAAAGTCTCAGAATCAGGACTGCATTTTAAATATTACGCTAATGCACTTAAAAAGTTAGTAGAATAACAACCTTTGCATCAACACATATTTTTTGGACAATAAGTATAAAACTCAGATGTCTGGATTGATTGACTGTTTGTAATCTTGAATGATTTACCAGCAAAACAAACTTTCTGTGAAGGAGAAAGCAAATGTATGAACAAAATCAGGGAAGGTCTGTGAAATCAGGGACAGTGACAGGTATGTGAAATCAGGGACAGTGACAGGTATGTGAAATCAGGGACAGTGACAAGTATGCATTAATCCTCAACGAAATAAATAAAAGTGACTTAACCCTGCTGCTGTTTGACAACTGCTAAACAGCAGTTACTGATCTGGTGTGCAGTACCAGTGTTGGACAATGTATTGCTATTTCCTGAAATAACTACAAAACTAGGATTGCTGTGGCTTATGCTTGTGTGTGTGTAAAAAATATCACTGATTTTTGTCTGTGCATGTACCCAGTAATGCCAGGACACATACATTATTCTTCTGGGTATCAGTAAAAAATGTACTTAACAAGTAATTATATTTCAAAAGTAAGACATAAGATATATCACAGAACATTCAGACACTTAGATCTTCTTGGAGTCTGGTGGCCCCCACTCACCAGACTGTATAAATGTGTACTGGGGGGCTCCCTTAATTATCCTTGACTCTGTGGGGACCCCCACAAAAGCTATTGCTGGTTGAACAAAAATGAGGACAAAAATGTATCAGTTTTCTGACTGAGCTGTTTAACCTGAACAATGCTGAGATATGACCCTTTTAGTTGTTGTCGTTGTGTCTTTCGGCTTTTCCCTGTTAGGGGTTGCCACAGCGGTACTCCGGTCTGCTAATGATTGACAGTAGATTTTTACGTACTGGCTTGCCGGGCCTAATGCACAACCTTTAACGAAAGAACGCCCATTCACGCATGTCGCCACACAGAAGATGCTCTACCTGAGAATCGAATAGGCAACGTCTAACTGTATAAAGCTAATAATAGCCTATGATTTCAACCACACCCATTCTAAAATGAGCCCTGCTCAAATATGTGTGTACAGAAAGCTGATGTAAGTTATGGGGGTCTAGGGATTGTGTGGTTATTACAACTTTAATTTTCATCACAGTCAAACCTTAGAGTTGTGCACATGAAGTCATTATAGCTTGTGTTTGAGTTGAGGACAGTGTGGTCATTGTTTATTTACTTTTCTCACAGACCTCAGAGGTGTAAAAAGAAGGCTACTATAGCTTGTGTAGGGGTGGTGTACTGTCTAAGAGCAACAAATTAGAATATATTACAGAAATCAATCTCACAATCACACATCAGGCACATATACATGGGGTTGACTTTGAGGGTTAGGGATGAGGAAGCATACTCTGTATACATATATCAGCAATCACTTGAAATATATGTCTAAGGCAATTTAAACCTCTGCTTTCATTCTAGTCTAACACCAGAGGGATGTATAGGCAGTGGCTGTCTTTTGTGGGGGGTTAGGGAAGGAGGCAATATTCCCAGATAATACCTATGTAGTCCCACAACTAGCTTGTTAGTTTATTGTGAGTTACTATTTTGTCATCTTTTAACGTTAAGCCTTGGGCACAACTTATGTCTTCCTTGAAAGAAAAAAACAAGACTGAAATTCTTTAATTTTCATGATTTTTGTTTAGGCCACCATTGGAGTAAAATGCTGAGAAAATCATCTAAAATGCATCCCAGGGCACATATATAACCCCTATGGCTTTGGGGGTACCAGCTTAATTGAGTTATTTCCTAAATGGTTATTACTGTGCTGTCTTGGTCAGGAAAGGTGTGCTGAAAGGATGCAAAGAAAACTAAAGCTGAACAGCAACAGTGAATTTATTTCCTTAATAATAATTTGTGTACAAGCCATTATTGGATGAAAACTTTGTGTAAAAAGAAAAAAAAAACGTTACAATGCAGTTCAGAGCATATAGAAAGTTATGGCTTCTTGAAAAAGCTGAGAGTAAGGCAAAATGTAAGAAAAGGAAGAAAAAAGTAATGTGCATGGTATGGGGAGCCCAAAAGGAGGGGGGGGGGTTAGAGGAGAGGATGGAGGATGTGCGGGGGGTGTTGAAACAGTAGGCCTAGTCATCACTTCATTTAAGTCCAGACCTGCACATATAGTTGTTGTAATGTATCTTTGGTGCAACTAAATGCCAGTAACTGTAAGTTTCCCTTTGTTAGACAGGTCAACAAAGTGTGGTATTTTGGCCTGTTGTAATGTAACAGCTTGTAGCTATGGACTGTCTGTGCATACTACTCCTAAAGGTTTGCAGTATAAACTAAAAAGTTTCTTAGAAGGTGTGGCATTGACAGGATGATACTTATACTGAAGTGCCTAGGGGCCCCCCAACTTGACATTTGCTGGGGCCCCCAAAATGCTAACACTGGCCCTGGGCACAGGCATTGTGCTTGATAGTCATATTGCTGCCATGTAGGCATTTTTGAATTATAATTGAATCTGCCCCCTTAATAGTCTATACCCTATGGAACAGAGATAAAGACATCTAGATCTTCTGCTATATGACATCTATCTGAGCCATTCTACCTGTCTGGAAAAAGCTTTCTTGATATGCTCAAGTGTCTTCAGATGTGAAATTCTGAGCACACAAAAGGAACTGCACTATACCATCATTGGACAAATACCAGTGGTTTATAGCTTAATCAGGACTTCTTTGCCCTGCTTATAAAAATGATGCAAGTTCTTCCTAATAAGTCCATAGCATTTCCTAGCTGTACATTTAAGATGTGCATCAAACTTCAAAGAAAAAAAAAACAAGAATGCCTAAGTTTTTAGCCTCATTAGTAGATTGAAAAGTCTGATTATCTTGGGCATATCGCTAAAAGCAATTACCAGCCCTGAAGCAAATAACCATATACTTATCGTAATTAAAATGCATGCCTTTTGAAAACACCCAGTTTGTCAGGTTATCCAGAAAATGTTGAAGTAAATGATGATTTTCAGTGTTAGTGACTATGCTGCCAAGTTTAATGTCATCAGTAAATTTGCTGACACAAATCTTTCTTAAAATGGGGCAATCAGACATTAGGATGCCAAAAAACAAGGGACCCAATAGAGCCCTGAGGAGTATTCTTACTTCTAAATTTGTAATTTGAACAGCAATTTGTAATTCATACACTACACTTTCTGAACAGCGACCGGTTTGTCACCCATTTAGCCATATAAAGGTTCCTATTGGCCTTTTCCATTATGTCAATAAAGATCTAGTGGGGGACAGAATCAAATGCCTTAGTGAAGACTAAATAGATGGCATCAACATCCAGACTCTGATCAAGAACTTTTATAATGTTTTCATTAAAAAAGTCACATGACTACTACCTGCAACCATGATGATGATGATGATAGCATCATATATTACGTTTTTATCCCACAAAATTTTATACTATCTCTTATATCAGTCATCTTACTACGTCTCAGTCAAGAAATGGTAACAATATGCCTCTGAACACTAGGGAGAATATCCCTTAGTCCTTTGGACATGGAGTCACCAATTATCAATACCTGGCCAGAAAATGCAGAACTTTTGATTTTCACTGCTCCCAATATGAAGACTTACTCAATTCCCTCACAATGGTCTCCTGCATCTCTTTAAAAAAAAAGACAATTTTCTTCCTTTGAAGAAACTTCTTCAGTCTCATTCCAAAGCCTTTTACTGTATAGAACAATTCCATTGTTATTAGCAGCAATGGTTGTGCCATAAGGAAGTGGTAAACTGCAGTTCTGAAATATGTCTGTTTTAAGATCCAAGTCATTGATTAGATCTGCATCATTGCAGATGACATTTAATAACACCTTGCGGCAGGGAGGTGGGACAAGAAGGAAAATTTCATAATGACTTTGTATTGCAAAATGACTACTGTTAACATGCTTGTGTATTAACACTAAATTGTCATAAGTTAGAATATGATAATGAGGTTTGCATATCAACATTCACCATGTTATTACATGGTATATCACTTAATAAAGTTAGATTTGACTGAATACACTTTTCATTGCAACTGCTGGTAACTTGTGAGGCAGTACTTTTAATGACCTTCATAGCTGTGTAAAGGCTAACCTTTATAATCCCATCAAATATTTTTCCAAGAGTGCTGACTGACTGTACATTGCATCAATATTTTTTTCATTTTGCATCTCCATTCATAAAATCCTCAGTGCCAATGCCATGCATATTATATAGACCACAGTTACCTAAAAAAATTCTGGAGACCATGTCATTTAAGCAATATTCATCCATTTGTTCCATTGCTAAATCTAAAACTCAGATTAAAAATTAAACAACTATGCCCACCAAATGATCAATACAAGACCCCTAATAAACCCCCAATAAGGCCAGTTTGTTATTTAGCAAAACAAACACTGTACAGGCAAGAAGATACCCTAAGAAAAACTTTACTAGAGGTGAAGGAATCCCCAGCCAAATCAGCAGTTTAAAAAAACAATTAAAAACTATATGAACTAAGACTCTGCACCAGCACAGATGTAAAACAGTATCTACTTGTACAATACTGCATACATAAGCAGCAAATATCATACAGATTATAAAAAGTATAAGTAATATGAACTTGTATAATATAAATTGCACATAAGCACACTGTAACTAGTTGTAGTAACTACAGCTTACACAGTTAGATATATCAAACAGGTCACTACTTACTGTCCTAATGCCCAACACACCTACCACAAAGACGTGAAAATGTTTCTTTGCATCTTTACATAGACACGAAAAGTATTATTTCACTTATGTCTGCTACAAGGACAAACCACTTGTGAGTCAGATCTTGATGCTACTTTCCTATTGCAACTAAACACGTCCGCCCAATGTCTAAAGTACAAGCAGAAGAAAATGAAAAATAAAACAAAATAACATATTTTAAAGCCTAGTGTGTTCTTAAAAGAGCAGTCAGGAAAACAAAATGAAACTGTCAAACTATGCATGTGCAATAACCTCCACTTTTGAAAATCATCAGTTAGTGTTGTTGACTCATGATGTCACCACTTTACCCATGTCATCAATGAAAATCATCAGTTAGTGTGGTTGACTCATGATGTCACCACTGTACATGTCATCAATAACAAGATCTATTCGACACTAACCACAGCAGCTTCTATACCCTGTATCTAACTGTAGCCACAGGCATTGTGCAATAACTCACCTTATCCCTTATCCCTAGTTATGACAAATAAAGTGATAGTAAGATTGCATAATAATTGACAGAAAATGCTATCCCTGTCCCTAAGTATGACAAATAAAGTTGTACTATATATAAAATAAAAAAATGTATTTTAAAAGTATATAAACCGAGACCATTATAAGACCATCCCACCAAAAACAGACAATTTTTAACTTAGGCTGGCCTTTGAAGTTAAAGATGCTTATAAATTCTTCTTTACCTGTGCTAGAAAACTACAAAACAGAGTCCTACAATGGTCTGAACTTTGTTATACTGATGTCTCCCAAAATTATAATTATATAATATAATATAATATAATATAACAATGTTTGACCGAGTGGACATTGCCAATATTCATGCAAACACATTTTGTGTTGGTTTCACCGTGCTAGACTTTTATCTTAGCTTTCTTTCAGCTGTTCCCATTAGTGGTCGCCACAGCGGATCATCTGTTTCCATTTCTTCCTGTCCTCTGCATCTTGATCTGTCACATCAACCAGCTGCATGCCCTCTCTCCCCACATCCATAAACCTTATCTTAAGCCTTCCTCTTTTCCTCTTAACTGGCAGCTCCATCCTTAACATCCTTTTCCCAATATACCCAGCATCCCTCTTCAGCACATGTCCAAATCAATGCAATCTCGCCTCTCTGGCTTTGTCTCCAAACCGTCCAACTTTAGCTGACCCTCTAATATACTCATTCCTAATCCTGTCCATCCTTGTCACACCCAGTGCAAATCTCAACATCTTTAACTCTGCCACGTCCAGCTCTGACTCCTGACTTTTTGTGAATGCTACCGTCTAAAACCCATATAACATAGCTGTTCTCACCACCCTCTTGTAGCTCTTCCCTTTCACTTTGACTGGTACCCGTCTGTCACAAATCACTCCTGACCCTTTTCTCCACCTACTCCATCCTGCCTGTACTCTCTTCTTCACCTCTCTTCCACACTCACCATTAATCTGAGCTGTTGATCCCAAGTATTTAAACTCATCCACCTTTGCCAGCTCTACTCCCTGCATCCTCACCATTCCTCTATCCTCCCTCTCATTCACACACATATATTCTGTCTTAGTCTTGCTAACCTTCATTCCTCTCCTCTCTAAACATATTTCCACCTCTTCAGGGTCTCCTCAACCTTGTCGCTACTCTCACTACAGACCACAATATAATCTGAAAACATCATAGTCCATGGTGACTCCTGTCTGATCTCATCTGTCAACCTGTCTATCACCATTGCAAATAAGAAAGGGCTCAGAGCTGATCCTTGATGTAATCCCACCTCTACCTTAAATGTATCAGTCACTCCCACTGCAGACCTCACCACTGTCACACTCCCTCATACATGTCCTGTACCACTCTTACATATTTCTCTGCCACTCCAGACTTCCTCATACAATACCACAACTCCTCTCTAGGCACCATGTCTTATGCTTTCTCTAAATCCACAAAGACACAATGCAACTCCTTCTGACCTCTGTACTTCTCCATCAACACTCTCAAAGCAAACGTCACATCTGTAGTGCTCTTTCCTGGCATGAAACCATACTGCTGATTACTAATCATCACCTCCCTTTTTAACCTTGCTTCCACTACTCTTTCCCATAACTTCATGCTGTGACTGATCAGTTTTATCCCTCTGTAGTTACTACAGCTGTGCACATCACCCTTATTCTTAAAAATCGGTATCAAAACACTTTTTCTCCACTCCTCAGGCATTCTCTCACTTTCCAAGATTTCATTAAACAATCTGGTTAAAAACTCCACTGCCATTTCTCCTAAGCACCTCCATGCTTCCACTGGTATGTCATCTGGACTTTCCATTCTTCATCCTCTTCATAGCTGTCCTTACTTCCTCCTTGCTAATCCATTGTTCTTCCTGATTCACTATCCCCACATCATCCAACCTTCTCTCTCTCTCATTCTCTTCATTCATCAGCCTCTCAAAGTACTCTTTCCATCTGCTCAACACACTCTCCTTGCTTGTGAGTACAGTTCCCTAATTATCCTTTATCACCCTTACCTGCTGCACATCTTTCCTAGCTCTGTCTCTCTGTCTAGCCAATCGGTACAGGTCCTTTTCTCCCTCCTTAGTGTCCAATCTCTCATACAACTCTCCATATGCCTTATCCTTAGCCTTTGCCACCTCTCTCTTTGTCATGTGCCTCATCACTTATACTCCTGTCTACTTTCTTCATCTCTCTGACAATCCTACTTCTCCTTCGCCAGCCTCTTCCTCTGTATACTTTCCTGCACTTCCTCATTCCACCACCAGGTCTCCTTGTCCTTCTTCCTCTGTCTAGATGTTACACCAAGCAACTTTCTAGCTGTCTCCCTTACAAGCTCTATTGTAGTTATCCAGGTATTTGGTAACTCTTCACTGCCACCCAGTGCCTGTCTCAACTCTTCCCTGAACTCCACCTCACAACCACACTTTTTCAACATCCACCATTTGATCCTTGGCACTGTTCTCACACTCCTCTTCCTCTTCTTGATCACCAACGTCATCCTACAAACCACCATCCTATGCTGCCTAACTACACTTTCTCCTGTCATCACTTTACAGTCTCCAATCTCCTTCAGACTGGCCCTCCCGAATAGGATATAATCCACCTGTGTGCATCTTTCTCCATTCTTGTATGTTACCCTATGCTCCTCCCTCTTCTTAAAATACGTATTCACCACAGTCATGTCCATCCTTTTTGAAAAATCTACTACCATCTGACCTTCTGCATTCCTCTGCTTAACACCATGCCTACCCATCACTTCCTCATGTCCTCTTTTCCCTTCACCAACATGCCCATTGAAATCTGCTCCAATCAGCAGTCTCTCACCCTTGGGTACACTCACCACTACTTCATCCAACTCACTCCAAAATTTTTCTTTCTCATCCATCACACACCGAACTTGGAGCATATGCACTAACAACATGCATCATAATTTCCAGTTTCATAAACATCACTCTATCTGACACTCTTTTCACCTCCAAAACACTCTTGGCATACTGTTCCTTCAGGATAACCTCTACCCCATTTCTCCTCACATCCCCACCATGATAGAACAATTTGAACCCACCTCCAATACACCTGGCCTTACTCTCCTGCCATCTGGTCTCTTGTATGCACAATATGTCAACCTTCCTTCTCTCCATCATATCAGCTAGCTCTCTTGCTATGCCAGTCATACTGCCATCATTCAAAGTTCCTACCCTCACTACCACACTCCTAACTTTCCTCCTCTCTTCCTATCTATGGGCATGCCTTCCCCTCTTCTCCTTCAGCCAACAGTAGCCCAATTTCTGCCAGCACTCTGTTGGCTAACAGTACTGGTGCCGGTCTTTGTTAACCCGGGCCTCGACTGATCTGGTATGGAAATCTGTATTGTTGTCTGCATATGTCTTTTGGCAAATGTTTTACACTGGATGCCCTTCCTGATGCAACCCTCCCCATTTATCCGGGCTTGGGACAGACATGAAGAAATGCACTGGCTTGTGCATCCCCAGTGGCTGGGTTCTGCTGCACTTATCTAAAGCACTGAAATACCTGAATCCTTGACTCCCCTAAATTACTTCTAAAGATCATTTACTAGAAGTGCTAATCAAGACCAAGAATACTTCTTCCATGGAATCTGACAGTACACCTCATTGCTTAAGTGTTAAACATGCCCCTCGCAGACACATTTCTTAAACTGTTAACTTTAGTTTAGTTACTGGTTTTGTCCCTGGTAAGTGACGCATTGCACTGATGATTCTTCTCAGTTAAGATGGCCTTATAACCAACTCAGGTAATTACAGATCTCTTAGCCTTACAAGTCTCATCTACATATTATAACTGACCTCATTAACTATAATATGAAGAATTTTATTAGACTTGATCCTCAACAGTTTGGTTTTGTAAAGAGTAAATTCTGGGTAGTGAATCTGGTGGACGTCTCTAAGAGGGTTGCAGAGGAGGCTGTAAGCAGTGGCCACACAGTATTCTTGGCGTATCTCGGTCTAGCTAAGGCCATGAACACCATTCTCTATGCTGGCATCATACAAAAGATAAATGCTTTAAAACTCAACCCATATACGGTAAGATGGATAGCAAACTTGCTGAAAGACAGAACACACACAGTGCAGGTTGCAGGTCCCTCATGAGAAAGTATGAAAGTGGCCAGCAGTGTCTCTCAGGGTACCACTCTGGAATCCCTCCTTTTTTAACATTTACTTATTAGGTCCCCAAGCAGAGAGCCAAGACCTCTGGCTAACGAGTCTGTAAACAACTGCAAACTGGATGTTGTTGTTAAGTCACCCCCATACACCTAAATCCTTGCCTAGTAACTTGCCCTAGTAAACTCTTGCTGTGCTAAAAATGGTCTCAAGCTAAATGCTAAAAAGTGCAGTATCATCATTTTAGGTATGTGACCTCTCCCATCATCATACTGTATAGGCAACATACTAGTGCAAAACAAAAATGTAGTCAGGGACCTAGGCATTTAGGTTGATAACTTTCTCTCATTTCTACCACTTATTATAAAGTGTTATATCTACTTTATATTTTTCTTTGCTGAATGTACTTTGTTTTGCATCCTGTTTTACTATACATTATGTAACCTTATTTGTTCTTTGCTGTGACTACTATGTAATTTGGACTGAACCTGCAGCTGGTTTTGTGTGATCAGTACTCAACCCCTGGTAGAAGAATTATAAACAAACAAATGCATAAATTAATTGTGCAGTGTCATTGGTGTAACAAGTAGCACACTCGCCATTTTGCAGAAGGTTGTAAGTTCTCTTCTCACACCAGTTAAGTGGATTGCTGCTACTGCAGTGCAGCATAAACAGTATGCTGCACTCCTGAATGTATTGTTGTTTAGATGAGATGTTAATCTCAGGTCCCACCTGCTTGCATAGGCAGTAGCTCAGGTGGATGTAAAAGATTTGATGGCACCTGTTGAAAAGAATAGGAGAAGATTCCTGATCCCCTGGCCAAAGTTCCCCTAGTAGTATAATATTGGTTCTCCTTTAAAAAGAGGCCAATAGCCTAGTGGGACTAACCTGGTCAACAAATCAATCAATAAATAAAATGTTAGAAGAGCTGTCAGGGAATCCTTTTTATTTAAAACAGCTTATATGCCAGGGAATGCCATCAAGGTCACAACAGATAATCACTCCTTTACCCCGGTATTGATTAGGCCAATTATCAGGTACAAGCCCCTCCTTTAGGACATGTCAGAAAACATGTCAAACAATTGGAATGGTTCCTAATCAAAAAGGCCACAGGCCTAAAGTCCCTGAGCTACCAAAAGAGTTTGGCAATTTTATCCCTTTATTCAGTATCATGGAGACTTTTGAGGTAAGATCTCTATCTCACTTACCATAACATTAGAGATCTGATTGTCTTGGGCCTCCTCTATCTCTACATGTTTGCTATCTCCACTATACTAGAATTATGGACCTAAATCTTCAGCTACACATGAATAAGTCCAGTGGAGGGTCTGATTTATAACCTAGCATCTCTCTAAACCACTGAAATAAATGTCCCTCCAAGATAAACAATGTGACTCACTATCTTCTATTAATCTTAACTTAAATGACTGGCTAGGTATCCGCAAATTAACTACAGGACTGATTAGTATGATCCTCCTGTAGAAAGGAGGTGTGGCATGAGGAGGGTACTAATATAGAAAGGAGGTGCGGCAGGAAGAGGGTACTAATATAGAAATGAGGTGTGGCATGAAGAGGGTACTAATAATGTGTAAATGGTCATAAGACTAAGTGGTCTTGGGTGGCTGCGGTGGTGCAGCGGTTAGCATTGTCACCTCACAGCAAGAGGTTCTCCTGTTCAATTCTTGGCTGGGGTGCCTTCTGTTTGGAGTCTGCATGTCCTCCCTGCAGTCATGTGCATTTCCTCCATGTGCTCTGGTTTTTCCCACATTCAAAAAAGATGCAGTAGGTGGATTGGACACTAAATTGGCCTTAGGTGAGAGTGTGTGTGTGTGAGTGAGTGGTACAAATGAACTACCATGACAGGGCTAGCCATCCAGCAGTGTAAACCATGGCTTGAGATGATTGTCACTGGTGAAGTGACACCCTGACCCCATGTGCAAAATGGGAAAAGGAGTTGAGGATGGTTGGATGGACTGATGGTCATAAGACTAAGTGACCTTGAAATATCTATGAAATATGCGAATCACAAAACACAGCACAAGCACATTACCTTAATGGAAACCATTTAATATATGTCACATAATTTATAAAAAAATATTTATGTAAAATATTTAAATTGTTTATCCAAGTCTCATGGAGAGTTAACAATGTCACACAAAATGATGCTCTCAATTAATGTGAATGCTAAAAATAATCTTTCTCGCTGGAAGAAATAAATTCACCCTCATAAATAAATAATAATAGTTCAACAAGAACACTGTAAAAGAATGAATATATAAAAAAGTAAATACATTCTAGAAAGAAAGAACTGCATGCCGAAGCTGCAAATGAAAACTAAAACCTATAATGTTTTTGTATGGACAGCTATTTTTAGGGTCTTTTAATGTCATATGTTATAACATAAAACATTTGCTATTTTTTTAATTTATTTTACAACGTTATTGGTCAAAAATGCCCCTCATCCAGTTCAGTTACCCATACAGATAAGTATATAAGCAAACAAATAAATAAAACAACCATTTCACTTGCTGGATTGCCAATTGGCTCACAGATAAGATGCATGTAATCAAAATAAGGGAAGTTACTTTCACAAAGAGACCAGTCACCAGTGCAGTCCTCCAGGGTTCTGTGCTGGGACCTCTCCCTGTTTGCTATCTACATTTCTGAAGTGAAAGCTAATACCAAAAGGGTCTGGCTGACTAAGTTTACAGATGACTGCAGGCTAGGAGCTGTCATTGAATCCCCAAATAACTTGGCCATCATGCAGGAGGGTTTTGTCAACATAAATAACTGGTGCCAAAATCATGGACTGAAACTAAATGCCAAAAAATGCATTATTGTATCATCTGGGAAGTCATCTACCCAGGGCACTACCACATTGATAATATGCTCCTAAGAGTTAACTCAGTTGTTTAGGATTAAGAACTTATGTGGACAGTGACCTAACATTTGACCTAACGTGTCCATTGTTGTTGAAAAAACCTGCTATATTATACAGATTATAAAAGGGATTGTGTCTAGATCTATGGATGTCATTGTCCCCCTTTACTCAGCCTTCATTAGGCCAGTCATTGAATATACTGCCCCACTGACAAGTATCTGAACTGCACATGTAACAACTGAAATGCCCACAGAGACACCTTACTAAAAGGATATAAGGCCTAAACAACATGTCCTCCATAGATCGACTCAAAGCCCTGTCATTATACTCAGTGTCCTATAGATTGCTAAGAGGTGACCTGCGTTTCACATAAAAGGCATCCTTCCATCCATTACTGATGGATTTACTGCACATCAGCCAAATTGTATCAGAAATACTCAGTCTGCAGATCTAAACCTAATCTGTAACATAAACAGAAGTGTTTGGAGGGACAGCTATATCTCACAGAGGATATCACTGCTCTGTAACAGACTCCACATCCACATAAAAGAAAGATCAACCATGTCCATATACAAGTGCAACTTAGATTTATAGATGAGAACCAGAAAATTTACTCTAGGACAGCCCTCTTTACTGCTAATGGACAGATGCAGCTCCTAAATGCTTTATCCCATGCGTGGGTCCCCTCAAATTATCTACGGTATGATTCCACTTATTCTTATTAGGTGTAATATATAATTAACAACTATAGGATGGGTAAGGCCAATCTCTAACCAAATGGGATAGGTTATTTCAAGCACAAAAAGGGAAACTGGCTAGGCTTAAAATGTCCCACAAGGGCAGCTAGCCTAGTACTTACCTCTGAACAACATTAAAATGCAATCCAATCCCTTTTCCCAGTCTCTACATCAATGCCAGAGTTGTTCACACTGTAGATATATATATATATACACATATGTACACACACACACACACACACACACACACACACACACACACACACACACACACACACACACACAAACACACACACAATATAGGGTCTATATTAGATCACCAAATGCTTAGGTAAGCGAACGGTGATTAATTGACCCCATGTAAGCAAAAGCTTACAAAACTGAACTGTCAGAACAGCGATTTTTTTTCCAAGGGAAACAAATCTCTGTTCCAACAAAAAGAAAAAAAAAAAAAGTAAGCACATTAAAACATGAGATTAAGTGGGACACCCCCCTACTTAAATATACCGACTCCGAGACTGAACTACAGTGCCAAAAACGACAAAGAACCGAAGTGGTCAAATGAATTCTTTCCCAGGGAAAGAATTCGCTTACGTGCTGCTTCGATATTTTGCAGTTTCGGTTTTGTCAGTTCGACCAAGACACATTCGAAAACATGCGTCTTCGGTTTGCTGATAGGAACTCATATATTTATATATATATATATATATATATATATATATATATATATATATATATATATATATATATATATATATATGGGTCTAGGACACATGCTCGTCTAGCATATGTCCAAATCACAAAACATCGAAAACACATACACGAAAGTGCTTAACATCGAAAAGCGCTTCCGTGTATGTGTAGTTCAAACAAAAAAATCTACGTTTCTTCATGGAGGCTTAGCCCCCTGCCTTCCCCCACACCCCCTACTTTATTATTCTCACTCCCAGATCGCACTACAGTGGGGAAAAGGGAATTTTCCCTTACCCGCACTGTAGTCTGATCTACGAAACAGGCACACATACACGGAAGCGCTTGTCGAAGTTAAGCGCTTTCGTGTATGTGGGTTCGATGTTTTGTGATTCGGACATATGCTAGTCGAGCATGTGTCCAGATCCCATATAGATATATATATATATATATATATATTTATATATATATATATATATATATATATATATATATGTATATATATATAAATACACATATCTATCTATATATATATATATATATATATATATATATATATACATACACACACACACACCTACACATATATATATATATATATATATATATATATATATATATATATATATATAATCTGTTTATATAGTTTTTTACTTAGTTTACATATCCTCATGCCAGTCCAAACCACAGACACAGAAAGTAATCCCCTTTTAGTGATTCTACCATTCAGCCTATTAAAAATCTACATCCCTTGTTACAAAAAGTATTTCATTAACTCACAGCCATACTTACTATCAGAGAAAAAAGAAAAAGAAAAAGGAAAGCACCCCCTCCAAAAAAAGTTATCCATCTTGAATATCCATCCCTAAACCAGTAATAACATTAATAAAACAATAACAGAAAAGAGACCCATTCTTGTAAAAAAAATCATTTAAAGTAACCTTATATCCAAACAAGACAGGTCTATTCTATACATAAGTAGATAATGCAGGATACTGCTGTTTGGCAGAAAAAAAGCCTACATCTCAAATCTAGACAACATAAGAAATGATAAAAAAAATCTAGATGAATGAAATATGCTGGCGTCTGGCGTTAACATGTATTATACTTTGTAATGTAGAGGAAGGGCACAAGTTAATGAAACATGGACTTGACACATGCATGATATAACTGCAAACTATATGGTACAAAATAATTCAGAATCTTGATCTGAAATCAGGTTACAATTGGTTAAAGCTGCATCCTGAAATCTGAAACAGAGCTTACTTTACACAGAGTGATTTAAGAACTCTGTTAATAACTAACACCTAAAGTGAAAAATGCAGTGCTCATGTTCCAGTATGTGGTACAAAAAGTGTTGACAGGGGATAGCATATGTAAAGAAATTCAATGACGACACCATGGTGTATGAAAAATTCATGATAAAACACTAAGGTTCTAGGCAAACTAAAGAA
The DNA here is from genome assembly GCF_019279795.1 of Protopterus annectens. NCBI lineage: Eukaryota > Metazoa > Chordata > Ceratodontiformes > Protopteridae > Protopterus > Protopterus annectens. The sequence goes on from NC_056728.1 coordinate 292,417,334, forward strand.
TCGATAAACTATTGCTAGAGTTTTATGAACTTTATAAAATTGTTAAAACAAATGAATGAGGAATAAAAACTCAGAATATTAAACTATAATTCAAGGAGTTCATAAAGACTTTAGCACAATAGTATTACAACTGAGAGAACTCCCAAAGAAACATAATTTGAATAGGCAGACACGGGCACAGTTTCTTTAGTTAGTGATTTGTTTTGTTGAGAAGGAATTAGTCATCTTTTTTAACAAATTTTGATCAAGTGATGTGTTTCTCATTACTACTATGTTTTATGCCAAGACTGTCAAATAGTAGAGGTTAGGAAGATGCATCTTTCTCCACTGTTGTGCGATCTTGTTGTTGATATACTTAATAAGTAGGGATATGGGGATGCTGCGGGGCTTGACTCTTTGCAATAAAATGACTGTTTTGTTTTCTTTTCATTTTTTGACCATATGTCTGGTCAGCATTTTTTTTATACTTTTCCATTCGCTATTATGAGTTCATGACTAAAGAGAATATACTTGGCAAGCACAGAAAAGCATTAGAAGAACTGAAAAACAAACTTCAGATACAATTCCATATGTTAGTTCAAAATGTGACACTTTCTTAAAAGTAGTTATAAGCTCAGCTGTTTTAGGAGCAGTAACAAGGCTATCAGAGGGAGAACAACAAAAGGTTGTAGCATCCACAGACATATTATTAAATGATATAATAAGAGGTACTTACTTATAAAATGAAAGTGCTCATTGCAGGAGCATGTGAACGTCTCCTTATCTATTTATATGGGAAAGTATTTAGACTTGGTACAGATCACACACACAATTAAAACAATACCCACCCCAAATCAAGACATCTGCTCAAAATGACGATACCAGTTTAAAGTTCAACAAATGAAGAATGAATATGAAAGGTTACTTCTCTGGCATTCTGTAGCAAGAGCAGACATATGAAAAAGACATGACAACATGAGAGAAGATTGTTATTTCTGTAAACTATGCAATGCCCTGTGCCATGACTTAAAAAAAAATAAAAGAAAAGAGGAGTCAGGAAAAGACTCACCCCCGGATTTACTAATCTGCCGTGCAGGACTAAACTAGTCCTGCACGTAAGCGGCAGTTATAGAAGAGGACAACAGCACGCCATGCATATTAATGCAGGCGCGCTGCCTGAGCTCCAAACCCTGCACTGAGCGTGGACGAGTGCAGGGGGGGTATGTCTGAGAGCAGACCTCTCAGAATAAACATGCCCCTGCAAAATAGAACAGAAGAAAGTGTAAATAAATGAGCTGGACCGCTCATAGGTGTCCGCATATCCCTACCAACAGTCCCCATGCGTTCAACAGCAACAGTACACCGAAATAAAACAGAAACCCTTGTATGTTTTTTTATTTAAAACCCCCAAGTACAGCTTATCATAGGTGCTCGGGTTTGCCCAATGCTTAGCTATGGTTAAAACAGCAGAAAAGGCTGAAAAGGATAACAAGGAATATATATGCAAATGAAGCAGCACAGCAATAGTGTAGTGGTTAGAGCATCTACCTAATGAACAGGCATTCCTGGTTCGAGTCCCACTGCAGCATATATCATGCGGGATGTGTATATGAACATATTTTCACATCTTTATGCTGTATAACCTACATAATAACATGTAAATGTGAACTAGAGTACTGCATTAAATGATTAATCCAATTTAATTAAAGTGTTAGTGTCATAATGAATAAGGCACTAGTAAGCAGGTGTAAGCATAAATAAGCAGTAGTAAACATATATAAGGACTAGTAAGCATGTTTAAGTGTGCTTGCCCAGGTGTAAGCAGTGCCTACACACATTAAGCATAGTAGAAGCTAACTGAATTTAAGAAACTGTAATCGGAAGTTAGCACTGATTACCGCCACGCAAACCTGCACACACCCGCTCACAGCTGCTTATAAGTGCTTTAATCACTCTGTATCCAATGGCCTGTTTTCTGGCCAGCAATAAAATAAATGGCCTCTGCAAAGCTTGAATCCAGGACCCAGCACACCACAACCAATGTGATTTACCACCAAGCCATGGCAAATAGACATAAATCAGATGTTATCATAAACATATCATCCAGCACAGTCATGCAACAGCATAGGAAATGTATATAATTATGTAGATGTATGTGCATTTGTATGTACACACATATATATATATATATATATATATATATATATATATATATATATATATATATATATATATATATATATATATATATATATATATATATACACACACACACACACACACACACATATATATATATATATATATATATATATATATATATATATATATAGATATATACACATATATATATATATATATATATCTGAAGAATGAACGTCGTGACAATAAAGCATACAAAAAGAATGAGAAGGAAAACAACAGCAACTCATGTATTATTTTGTGCTGTCATCTTATGTCATATCAAGCTGGGCAGGGGTGAGCAAATCATTGCTTCTCAAACCACAGGCCGGATACTACCAGTGGGAGTAACATTGTCGACCTGCTAAGTCTACCTTACAAACAATGACAGGGTAGTCCCTGGTGGGACTACCCAAAATTGCGGGTTGTTTGGACTTTCGACCATTACACAAGCCAGGGCAAGTATGTTCAAGGACTAAAAGGTTGGGAGAGCCTGATGATACATGGGTTTGAGACAACATACGTGTAAGGTCCCTAATGCTGGGGAGAGGGCAATGTGTGGAGGTGTGTTATGGCTGGGATAGCAACTGGAGGATGGATGGTTTGTGTGTATGTGGAACTCAGGTGGGGTGTAGGAACCATGAGTATGAAATATAGATCCAGGCGTGTCAGGTTGGATGGCCCGGTTCTAATTGGACCACATTGTGGCGGTCAGCAAGTTCGTTATAAATATATATGCATACACACATACATACAGCTATATGTAGAAGTACATTCCCTGTACCACAGTCATTCCTTTTGCAGACATAAATAACATAAAAGTGCCCCTACAAACATCGACAGTAGATAGAATAATAGGTTGTGCATAACCATAAATGTAATAGGTTCATAAGTAGGTACTAGGCTATCTGCCGAAGGGCATTTATAAGCCTAGCCAAGGTGTGTCGGCTTATACCACCCTATTGATCAATTTACTGATCCTGTGTCAAGCAGAGCTATTGAATTGATCCCAGTATGTCCCAATCTTATCCTTCCCACCCCCAATTATATTTGGCTTTGGCTAGACTTCTTACATTAAGAGGTTGAGAGGTATGATTCTTGTATGTTTAGTTAGGTTGTTTGGCCGCTAAGGCTCAAGTCATGACCGAATGGAGTCCTGACCCGTTGGAACAGTCTGCATACTTGGTTAACAGATGTTAAATAAACATTTATTTATAGTCCATTACAGAAAAGATGGTGACCCCCTTCTCTGCACTGTGGCTTATATATCCTGATTCAATTTCATGCAAAATGCATGGCCTTTGTAACAGTGCAGGCCTTACTTAGATTGTCATGAAATGCTTGTCATCCATATACTGATATATTTATTTCTTTGCGACATTTGCACGATTTTGCTAGGATAAAAAATTCCAAGGAAAAATAAATTGTTGTTCTGTTTCCATTGTATATTGCAGTACTATAGTATTAGAGTTGCAAGACGATAGAGGGAAGGGACGAATCTGCAATAATTCAGAGTTGTGTATTATGTTTTGAAGTTAGTGCTGTTCTCAAAAAAATAAAATGTGGGGAATTTCCCATTATGAAATATTTGAATCAGTCCTCTGAACTCGTACATCACTGGTTTTCATGTGTAACATGTGCTTTATCATATAGTCTTAGTTATTAATTTGTTTTAGTGTCTTGTTAACTGGAGTAACGAAGTAATGAAGTATAGAGTCCAATCTTGAAATAAAGACATGTGTGTCCCAGGTGGGACATCCCAAAAATTGGGAATAGTGTCCTATTGGTCACTCATTTCACCAATGTTTGTGCACTAAAAGTTTGGGATGTCTGAGGATACTTGGATTGAGTCAACCCATGGGATGGGTCCAGAGGAGTAGGGAGTGGCCAATGTGTAGTGGTGTGGATACACCCTATTTCCAACTGGAGAATGGATGACTGATGTCAGTGAAGTGTTGGGGTGGGTGTTCAGGGAACTAGGATCCATGGGTATATGGGTATATATGCAAATGAAGCAGCACAGCAATAGTGCAGTGATTAGAGCACCCACCTAACGAACAGGCATTCCCGGGTTGAGTCCCACTGCAGCACATATCATTTTCCATGTGAAATCTTTATGAACATATGTGTACATCTTTTTGCTATAAAACCTACATAATAACATTTAAATGTGAACTGGAGTACTGCATGAAATGCGCATGTGAAGTGTCATTGTCAAAATGAATTTAGGCAGTAGTAAGCAGATTTAAGCACAAATAAGCAGTAGTAAGTGTGTTTAAGTACGCTTGCGTGGGGGTAAGCATTGCCTACACAGATGAAGCAAAGTAGAAGCTAACTGAGTGTAATAAACTGTAACCGGAGGTTAGCAGTGCTTACCGTCGCACAATCCCACGCAAACCCACTTACAACTGCTTAAAAGTACCTTAATCACTTTGTAGCCAACGTCCCATGTTCTGCTCAGCAACAAAATAAACTGCCTCTCCAAGGTTCGAACCTAGGACCCTGCACTTAATATACAAAGTGATTTGCCACTAAACCTTGGCAGATATACATAACCTGAAGTTTTCAAAAACATATCCTGCAGCACAATCAGTCAACAGTACCGGAAATGTATCATTATCACACCACATAACCTGTTAATGCAAGAAGTCTGGGCAAAGTATGCCACACTGGGTACAAATAGGGATATATGTCAACTAATGCTCTGTTACACTGAAAATGTTGCTAGTTACAGTTATATGGGTTAGAACACATATGTAGAAGGAGATGAAATCTGAAACACAAAAGTGTTGCCACTAGTTACTGACTTCAGTGCTACGATCATCCATGACAATTGCTAAGTGAAGGAGGAATAGGCCAAAATATGAGCCGAACATGCACGGACATATGGACAGATATATCTGTAAATGTAGACAGATAGACAGTTATATGTAGATATATATATTAATGTACGACTCACAAATAAACATATAACGGCAATTGTATATGGATACATACATATGTATGTATATATATATATATATATATATATATATATATATATATATATATATATATATATATATATATATATATATATATATATATATATATATATATATATATATATACACATATATATATATATATATATATATATCTATTTATATATATATATATATATATATATCTATAGATATATATATATATATATATATATATATATATATATATATATATAGCCATATGAGAAATATATAGGTACAAATGCATATACACACACAAAAGGTATCAGCAGTCATACATATGTAGAAATAGTGTGGAAGTACTGGGTGCAAAGTATATCCCTCAGCCACAAGCCCTTCAACTGACTCCTGTGAAATGTGTAGTGTGGTAACCATTCCCACAAATGAGAATACTGACATTAAACATATACCCACCCACAATTCAAATGACATGACATGACACACAGATATGCATACACAGATAACATTTATTCCTGTACTATACAATAATGTATGCCAGTACTGACACCACATAAGGTTTGAAATATGTAATCAGTCATGAATGCAAGGCCCACATAAACAGTAGATGCAAGCAATGTGTATATATACCATAGCATGCTGTCTAGGCCAAGCCCTTCAATTATTACAACTGTAGGGACAGGATTCGCCTTCAGGATATGTAACAATCACCAATTACAGATGTAGTTCAGCAGCCTCAAATTACACCCTGTAGTCAAGCCTTAGGGGGAAAAGTAGCACTTGTGTTAATGTCACAGTATCTTGTACATATCATTGCTTAACCTAACACCTCACTATCACACTGAATGACCCTCTTCCTAACAGGTATATCACTGGAAAGGTACCATAGCCTAGGTTAATGGCATAGACACCCCCCCCCCCATAAAAGGTTGTACAAGGGCAAGGAACACTGTGTACCACACACTCACCTCAGAATGTACAAGGGCACAAATGTGTTCTCCAGCTGTTGCCCCCATATATATGGACATGGCCCAACAGTTGGTGTGGGAGTCCATGACATGACTTGGATGATAGCAGTAATGCTAGCGGTAAGTAATGATAGGCCATTACCTAACAACCCTTCCTGTATCACAGCAGGACAAAGACCTGCATATATGTGGAGGACAGAGGCAGGAACATAGGGCCATGTTTGCATTATTGCTGTTACACACCCTGGAAATTGCTGGTGTTACAGGATTCGTTGCAGCATACCCTTATGCAGGGATATGACATTGAAATCCAAATGGATGCAGCCATGTACAGATAGCACTCAACAGACAGAATGCCACAGATATATTTGGGACAATACCTGTGTGGTGCACAGACAGGAATAGGCCAAAATATGAGCCGAACATGCACGGACATATGGACAGATATATCTGTAAATGTAGACAAATAGACAGTTATATGTAGATATATATATTAATGTACGACTCACAAATAAACATATAACGGCAATTGTATATGGATACATACATATGTATGTATATATATATATATATATATATATATATATTTATATGTATGTTTATATATATATATATATATATATATATATATATATATATATATATATATATATATATATATATATATATATATATATATATATATATATATTATATATATATATATATCTATAGATACATATATATATATATATATATATATATATATATATATATATAGCCATATGAGAAATATATAGGTACAAATGCATATACACACACAAAAGGTATCAGCAGTCATACATATGTAGAAGTAGTGTGGAAGTACTGGGTGCAAAGTATATCCTCAGCCACAAGCCCTTCAACTGACTCCTGTGAAATGTGTAGTGTGGTAACCATTCCCACAAATGAGAATACTGACATTAAACATATACCCACCCACAATTCAAATGACATGACATGACACACAGATATGCATACACAGATAACCTTTATTCCTGTACTATACAATAATGTATGCCAGTACTGACATCACATAAGGTTTGAAATATGTAATCAGTCATGAATGCAAGGCCCACATAAACAGTAGATGCAAGCAATGTGTATATATACCATAGCATGCTGTCTAGGCCAAGCCCTTCAATTATTACAACTGTAGGGACAGGATTCGCCTTCAGGATATGTAACAATCACCAATTACAGATGTAGTTCAGCAGCCTCAAATTACACCCTGTAGTCAAGCCTTAGGGGGAAAAGTAGCACTTGTGTTAATGTCACAGTATCTTGTACATATCATTGCTTAACCTAACACCTCACTATCACACTGAATGACCCTCTTCCTAACAGGTATATCACTGGAAAGGTACCATAGCCTAGGTTAATGGCATAGACACCCCCCCCATAAAAGGTTGTACAAGGGCAAGGAACACTGTGTACCACACACTCACCTCGGAATGTACAAGGGCACAAATGTGTTCTCCAGCTGTTGCCCCCATATATATGGACATGGCCCAACAGTTGGTGTGGGAGTCCATGACATGACTTGGATGATAGCAGTAATGCTAGCGGTAAATAATGATAGGCCATTACCTAACAACCCTTCCTGTATCACAGCAGGACAAAGCCCTGCATATATGTGGAGGACAGAGGCAGGAACATAAGGCCATATTTGCATTATTGCTGTTAAACACCCTGGAAATTGCTGGTGTTACAGGATTCGTTGCAGCATACCCTTATGCAGGGATATGACATTGAAATACAAATGGATGCAGCCATGCACTGATAGCACTCAACAGAGAGAATGCTACAGATATATTTGGGACAATACCTGTGTGGTGCACAGACAAAACCTAACAGCCAATCCCCCTAGTATCATATGGATAGGCACACAGTTGAGAGCTATGCAGACAGACAATATTCCATGAAAACGTACCATGTACACAGAAACCCTGTAAGAACAGGAAAATACAATGCACACAACAACACTACTCACGCTGTCTGTAGGTCTGGAACCTTACCCAAATGTGGATTTGGCCTGCGTCTGCAGGTTCTCCTGTAAGAGGTATTGCTACCTGCTGTCTGTAACACTGATGTCCACACACAGGAAGGATGTCTTCCATACTGTAAAGGTAAAGGAACAACAACCACAGACGGCAGCAATTTATAGTACAGGGTTGCCATGACAGTGGTTATCTGAAGTACTACACAGCAGGCTGCATGCAATTATCAACTGGTGGACACTGACTGGTGCAGAGGCCACCACCTGATCATGTGCAATACCAACAAAGCATGCTGTAATATATTCAAACCAGCTCAATCACTCTACTGAAGAGACTGAGAGATAGAGAGAGAGAGAGAAAAAAATAAAAAAAGAAAACACTTCCAGAAGGTTCACAAAGCTCAGGGCTGTGTTATAGTGAAAAACAACACAACAGGTATGTGAAACAGATATGTATTTACTGGCATGTAGTATATGCCATAGAATAATAGGATGTATACTGTGAAAGGATGTATATGTGCCATCAGTATATGTTCCTGTAATGATGTTGTGCTCAACAACTGCACTGGACAGTAGTATTAGTCCCTGTGGGCAGTGAGACATTCCTGCCAACTGTGCAGACCAGCAGTGAATGGCAAGGATGTGACCCATGATATCTGTGTTCTGTAAATTACTGTGGCCAATGGCTGGTGGGGGTATTAATACCACCATGATAGAAACATGCATGAGAGACCACACCACCTGCAGGACAGTAATGTTAAAGTGTTGCATAGCATGCCCACACTGCCATAGCAGTATAAGATGCTTATCTAAAGTTTGTCACCATATATACCCCATAATGTTAGTCTGTGTTCACATGTGACACCTGTATGTGTTGCAGCAAGGCAGAACACTTCAGCTGTGAAGTAAAGAGGGTACATGGGTGTGGTCCAGATGTTCATATGCACCCTGCATACAGATACATATATGTGTGATACATATTCACAGCTGTGTATGTGTACAGAACCTTGGACAGTTAACATTCATATAGGTATATAAATAACACAAAATGATATCTACACATATTTGCACATATGTATATATACATATGTATATATATATATATATATATATATATATATATATATATATATAAATATATATACATGTCAATACATTTTCCCTGCCATGACGTGTGAGAGAACATCACACACTTAATACACAATATACCTACACACCAGTACATGGCTGCAAGATGGAGTGTGGAGTGAGGTGTGTAACTCGTGTTGGGAACACATTGCAATTGTATGGGATGGTAATGTATATATGTTGGTGAAGGGTATTAGGCACATATTGGTATGTAGGTCTGGTTGGGTGACAGACAAGACAACATACAGGGCTGGATATGACACATGTGGTGGTTAAACACTGTGGATGGGTAGTTACATTTGGAATGTGGAGGACATTGAGCCCCCACATGGGAACAAAGGGAACATGGTGCCCACTCATGGACAGTCAGAACAGCATCTACATGGACATAAAGGTGCCTGGGCTGTGTGCTGGGCAGGAGGGACATGCATGTTGAACTTTGTGTATGTGTACTGTATGCCTCCAGGTGATGTAGCACATACCCCATGCCACTGTGGACCTCCCTATGTCCAATACCCACAACCTACCTGGGTGACAGACACATGTCTGTGTGTGCTCCTGGGGGGACACACCATCCTTTGAGTTGGTTCCACATGAAAGTAGTGATGGAACAGTAGAAAAAGAGGTTCCGTGGTGGGCCACGGATGTGATGTGGACTGGTAACATGTGCACATTAGGTTGGAGTGGTGTTCCTACTGGCAAATAACCCCTACACATACTGGTGTGTAACTGTCCTGGAACATATGTGGGCTGTAATAATCCCCACAATCCCAGAACATGTCCAACAGCATGCATGGATATCCCCAATACTACAGAATGGCAGATGTGTAGCAATCACATAGCAGGCCTACCACATGCATATGTGGAAACATAGTGGCAGTGACAATGGCATGGAGGTGGAATACCCTGTAACAGCCCTGCAACACTGGTGTCACCACAGGGAGCATGTCTACAACCACAGAGCAGAAAGTGTTTTGCAATACAATATATGGCCCAAAGGTACACATACCGGACACATACCACTAGTGTAGTGTGAACAGTATGTCGGAGCTGATATGATGGCAGGAGATATGTGTATTGTGTTATGGTAAACTTGACATATGAGTTGCTCAGACATATTTCCATCATTATGTCTTTCAGGGAGTATGGCACACTTGAGAAACCCTGCGTACAGTGCCACTGAGGAGGAAATCACCATCACCAGCATGATCCACAACTATCAGCTGCTCTTCTCACGGAAAAGCATGGACCAGCAGGAAAGAACAACCATGTGGACTGATGTGGTCTGCAGGGTGCATGAGGTGGGTTTGCACAGCCAAACCTATGAGCAGGTCCACCACTATTGTAGTGACCTGGTCCGCAGCACAACGCTGTGCCACTGCCATGCGGGGTGACCACCTTGCAACGGGGGGCATAACATCCTTCCTTCCCTCACCAGAGTGGAGGAGCTGCTCATCAGCCTGGTAGCACCTGCCCGCCTCCAAGAGCTCCAGATCTATACAGTCATGGAGGTGGGTGCTACTCACAAACCACACATTGAGCATGCAGGTAAGGTTCCAGGACATATCAGTAGACTACTGTATTGTATGCATTTGTACAGGTTGACCATGCATGTGTGAGATGTGGGGTATGTTTCTGTGTAGTACCGATAAGCAGTAATGCATAAACTGTAGTACTGTGGACTCAGTTGTTGTTGTACTGTAATATTGCAGCCACCCTGTAGCAATGCCACAGCTGTGGCCACTGACATCATCTCTATCCTATGTCATTGGGTACCTCTGGGATACCAGCAAGTCAGCGTCGGATGTCGGTGAGTATGGTTTAAGGTTATGCTTGGCACCACTGTTCATGTCATAGCTAAGGTGTAGGCCATGTACACAACTAATACACCTACCCATAATGCATGCTGTACATGTGCACTGACACAGCACACACCTCATTAATGAGATTACCAGCCTCAAACACATGCAATATACAGTCCATCTCCGACAACTGTGGCTACACTTCAGTGCACATTGCCCAGGCACAACTGACATATGCCCAACATACACAGCTGTGTCATACACGGAGCAGTTGAACATGCTACATATAATGACATCCCACTCCCTCTGCTAACACACGCTCCAGGGTCCTAAACTTAATCAACACATTGCACAGAACATACTGGAGGGATAGGGCCCTGTCCTGTGGAATCACCACACTTTGGAATGGACTACCCATACATGTCAGGCAATTCTACTCATTGGCCCTCTTGACAGAAACACTTGGCAAATGGATGGGAAATGGGAATACACCCTGGGTAGCATGTGTGTGCCACAGCCTGACAGGGGCACAGTGGAAAATATTAGTGGGTGGTGCATGGCAGGGGACCCTGTGGCTAGGCTTATGTAGGCCCCAGGACCAATAGAACAGTACTCACCTATGAACCTATGTGTATCACAGGCAACATCAGCCAGGGGACAATCATGGTCAATAATGGTCTCTACACTCACCATAGGTACAGTACAATGTTTCTGTGGTTAGTCTAATGGTAATCTACCACTCATACATGCACTACTGATGATGACTTATGTGAATACACATCAGCAGTCACTAAACATGTGTCCACATGTGATCCAGGAACACACAGAGGCTGTGAGCAGCAGCGGAAACACACCTGACACACAGAGACACATCCTGCAATGGTGTGCACACCCGTGAGGTATGGTGCACAGTACATGCCAGGGTGCTGAACGGATGCACAGCAATGATGTGGACATGGATGCAGTGGGTTCCAGGGGGAGGGCCATCACCTACAAACAGAAGCCATGCATCACAGCCATGTATAATGTTGGTAACGGGGATTGACTACAGTTGCACTGCATGCTGTTCAGCCCCACATGTCCTACATGCTGACATGTGTGTAATTACAGGTATGTGTGTGATACTGTACTGCACCATCACCTGCTATTGTGTGTGTTATGGGGTTGCGGGAGCGTCTGTAGGTGCTGTCTGGTGTAATGTATGGGTTGCCATGTATGTCGGCTGCATGTGTATGTCTGTGTGTGTGGCCATGTCTGCACATGTGTGTGTGTGTGTGTGTGTGTGTGTGTGTGTGTGTGTGTGTGTGTGTATTTACTGTTTAGCAGTGTTGTGCAGGTCTTACAGGCTGTTCCCTGTTTTCCCCTCACAGGTGGCAAGGTGGGGCTGGGTCCCCCCGCAGGGAATCTGATGTCACTGATACAGACAGTAACCATGCAGATAGGTGTGTTGAGGCACAAGAAGGGTCATCAGGGGCTGCAGCTGGGCCACCAATTGACAACCCACACATACCCACACCATCCACGCACACAGTCACACTGTCTCTACACACCTCATCACAAATGGCCTAGCTGACAGGCAGCCTCACGGTTGGCATGGGCCAGGACAGTGTGGTATCTATGGCACATATGTCAGGACACAGCAGCCATAGCCAGATGTGGTGGGGTATCACATAGGCAGATGTGCAGGGTGCTCGTGGAGCACTGCTGGTCATCATGTATCTGGCAGGCGTGCAACCCCTATTTCAACCACACATGTTCCAGACTGTCATGGAGGCACAGGCATGTATGGAATGGTACACTAGGCAGGGTCTAAGGGCACAGAGAGCTCATCACACCTCTGTAACTGACAGCATCCGTGACCTAGCAGGTGCCATCTGTAATTACATTAAGGTCATGGATATACGGTGGGGTGAGACATTGGAACTCATCCAAAATGTCATGTCCCTGCATCAGGACAAAGGCGGAGATGGTTCGCGATGGCCACATGAGGCGTATGCCAGCAACACCAGCAGCTGGAGGTCACCGTGGATGGCCGAACAGTCACAGCCACTCCCATAGTGGCAGTACCAGCCCCAGCACTGTGGGGGGGGGGCTGTCTACAACCTGTCAGAGCAGACCATGTGCATGTGGCCCTGGCCAGTCCCAGGAGGGACCTGGATCCAGTGGATGTCTGTCAAACTTGGGGGACAGTACTCGGTCCGGCTCTGTACCTGATACTGCCTGTAGCACCTCTGCCAGGCACAGGTCCCGTGTCCATGGCTGGAGGCTGTGAACTGCAAACCCTGCCAGGTACAGTCTGCAGCTGTCCCACATTTCCCTGTATAGGGCAGCCACATGGAGGATCTGTGTGCATGCAGACACCACACATAAACAACGAACCTAGGGCAACCACATACCTGCAACTCGACATCACCAGTGGCCCATAACAATACTCAGCCCCCTCACACACACACACACACACACACACACACACACACACACACACACACACACATGTTGTCAATTGTATGGCTCAGCCTAGGCCTCTGGAAACCAACACACCCTGTGCATATGATGATACCTGTGCCACTGCCTGACATCAGTAACATCGATGCAGGGACAGGCTAACATGGTTCTGATGCACAGGGTGACTGTACAACAGTGTAGCAATGGAATGATGTGTAGCATGTTGTCAGCAGTAAAGTGAAATGCTAATATCTTGGAAGATGTGGCTGTGCAGCCATGATGCATCCTAGCTTTAACAATGTTGTATTGTTGTCACCAGTATCTGTTCAGATTGTGTTGTGTTGTCCATGTGCCACATGGCTGATGGGTGTAGTGGTGTCAGCAGGCCTTCTACAGTGGACATCAGTAAGTCTAGTGGGTGGTACACATGCCATGCCTGAGTACAACACACAGTGCCTTTGGTTAGGATGCAGTACAGGTTCAGGCCTGTATGCATGAAGGTATGTCCCCATGCAGGTAACACATCTGTTGCACATGTAATCCCACCAAGACAGGATAGGCACAACCACACAGTGCTATATATGCAGTCTGCAATGTGAATGGCATTGAACATGCTAACAGTAGGGTGTATGTCCCTCTCCCCACTCTACTGCGATCCTCACCTAAGTAACATGTATGTGCCAAGCCGGTGGTATAGCCCTACCCTTAGGAGGGTGTGAGGCGCTCAACTACTGTGAATGGTGTAGAAAACAACTAACAACCTGATTACATACACTGTATAGTATTACAGACAGCTATGTGGGGGAATAGATGCAACAGTAACCTCAATTATGGAAGTCATGTCCACAACAGCCACACCCAGTGAGTTATAGCAACCCCAGTAGTGCTGCACACCTCAACATTGTGGAGGAGGGCATTGACACATCTATGACCTGTGAAGGACTGTATGCCCATGAGATGGTGCCTGTGGTATGTTGGCATATGCCAAGCAGTCCTGGTGGAAACATATCCTGTGAACGGAGGTAGATCCCGTAACAACCACACACATTCCTACAAGCGGGATGGTGTACAAAAGCCTGCTATGATGTACATAGGCATTGTGCACCTCCTAACCCTTATCTACACCTGTCATGATTGGGTTGAGGAGGTATACCAGATTCTGGTTGTATTCTCTCCCTTTGACAAGTCCAACATTGGCAGGGTCCCATGTGTTGAGATAACCAGTGACATTGGCCATGGGTCACTGTTGGTATGTTGCATGTCCCTGCAGACCACGTGTCATCATCAGGCTCGGGGTTTTTGCTGTCATCTTATGTCATATCAAGCTAGGCAGGGGTGAGCAAATCATTGCTTCTCAATCCACAGGCCGGATACTACCAGTGGGAGTAACATTGTCGACCTGCTAAGTCTACCTTACAAACAATGACAGGGTAGTCCCTGGTGGGACTACCCAAAAATTGCGGGTTGTTTGGACTTTCGACCATTACACAAGCCAGGGCAAGTATGTTCAAGGACTAAAAGGTTGGGAGAGCCTGATGATACATGGGTTTGAGACAGCATACGTGTAGGGTCCCTAATGCTGGGGAGAGGGCAATGTGTGGAGGTGTGTTATGGCTGGGATAGCAACTGGAGGATGGATGGTTTGTGTGTATGTGGAACTCAGGTGGGGTGTAGGAACCATGAGTATGAAATATAGATCCAGGCGTGTCAGGTTGGATGGCCCGGTTCTAATTGGACCGCATTGGGGCGGTCAGCAAGTTCGTTATAAATATATATGCATACACACATACATACAGCTATATGTAGTACATTCCCTGTACCACAGTCATTCCTTTTGCAGACATAAATAACATAAAAGTTCCCCTACAGACATCGACAGTAGATAGAATAATAGGTTGTGCATAACCATAAATGTAATAGGTTCATAGGTAGGTACTAGGCTATCTGCCGAAGGGCATTTATAAGCCTAGCCAAGGTGTGTCGGCTTATGCCACCCTATTGATCAGTTTACTGATCCTGTGTCAAGCAGAGCTATTGAATTGATCCCAGTATGTCCCAATCTTATCCTTCCCACCCCCAATTATATTTGGCTTTGGCTAGACTTCTTACATTAAGAGGTTGAGAGGTATGATTCTTGTATGTTTAGTTAGGTTGTTTGGCCGCTAAGGCTCAAGTCATGACTGAATGGAGTCCTGACCCATTGGAACAGTCTGCATACTTGGTTAACAGATGTTAAATAAACATTTATTTATAGTCCATTACAGAAAAGATGGTGACCCCCTTCTCTGCACTGTGGCTTATATATCCTGATTCAATTTCATGCAAAATGCATGGCCTTTGTAACAGTGCAGGCCTTACTTAGATTGTCATGAAATGCTTGTCATCCATATATTGATATATTTATTTCTTTGCGACATTTGCACGATTTTGCTAGGATATAAAATTCCAAGGAAAAATAAATTGTTCTGTTTCCATTGTATATTGCAGTACTATAGTATTAGAGTTGCAAGAAGATAGAGGGAAGGGACGAATCTGCAATAATTCAGAGTTGTGTATTATGTTTTGAAGTTAGTGCTGTTCTCAAAAAAATAAAATGTGGGGAATTTCCCATTATGAAATATTTGAATCAGTCCTCTGAACTCGTACATCACTGGTTTTCATGTGTAACATGTGCTTTATCATATAGTCTTAGTTATTAATTTGTTTTAGTGTCTTGTTAACTGGAGTAATGAAGTAATGAAGTATAGAGTCCAATCTTGAAACAAAGACATGTGTGTCCCAGGTGGGACATCCCAAAAATTGGGAATAGTGTCCTATTGGTCACTCATTTCACCAATGTTTGTGCACTAAAAGTTTGGGATGTCTGAGTATACTTGGATTGAGTCAACCCATGGGATGGGTCCAGAGGAGTAGGGAGTGGCCAATGTGTAGTGGTGTGGATACACCCTATTTCCAACTGGAGAATGGATGACTGATGTCAGTAAAGTGTTGGGGTGGGTGTTTGGGGAACTAGGATCCATGGGTATATGGGTATATATGGAAATGAAGCAGCATAGCAATAGTGCAGTGATTAGAGCACCCACCTAACGAACAGGCATTCCCGGGTTGAGTCCCACTGCAGCACATATCATTTTCCATGTGAAATCTGTATGAACATATGTGTACATCTTTTTGCTGTAAAACCTACATAATAACATTTAAATGTGAACTGGAGTACTGCATGAAATGCGCATGTGAAGTGTCATTGTCAAAATGAATTTAGGCAGTAGTAAGCAGATTTAAGCACAAATAAGCAGTAATAAGTGTGTTTAAGTACGCTTGCGTGGGGGTAAGCATTGCCTACACAGATGAAGCAAAGTAGAAGCTAACTGAGTGTAATAAACTGTAACCGGAGGTTAGCAGTGCTTACTGTCACACAATCCCACGCAAACCCACTTACAACTGCTTAAAAGTACCTTAATCACTCTGTAGCCAACGTCCCATGTTCTGCTCAGCAACAAAATAAACTGCCTCTCCAAGGTTCGAACCTAGGACCCTGCACTTAATATACAAAGTGATTTGCCACTAAACCTTGGCAGATATACATAACCTGATGTTTTCAAAAACATATCCTGCAGCACAATCAGTCAACAGTACCGGAAATGTATCATTATCACACCACATAACCTGTTAATGCAAGAAGTCTGGGCAAAGTATGCCACACTGGGTACAAATAGGGATATATGTCAACTAATGCTCTGTTACACTGAAAATGTTGCTAGTTACAGTTATATGGGTTAGAACACATATGTAGAAGGAGATGAAATCTGAAACACAAAAGTGTTGCCACTAGTTACTGACTTCAGTGCTACGATCATCCATGACAATTGCTAAGTGAAGGAGAATAGGCCAAAATATGAGCGAACATGCACGGACATATGGACAGATATATCTGTAAATGTAGACAAATAGACAGTTATATGTAGATATATATATTAATGTACGACTCACAAATAAACATATAACGGCAATTGTATATGGATACATACATATGTATGTATATATATATATATATATATATATATATATATATATATATATATATATATATATATATATATATATATATATATATATATATATATATATATATATATATATATATATATATATATATATATATATATATATATATATATTATATATATATCTAGATACATATATATATATATATATATATATATATATATATATATATATATAGCCATATGAGAAATATATAGGTACAAATGCATATACACACACAAAAGGTATCAGCAGTCATACATATGTAGAAGTAGTGTGGAAGTACTGGGTGCAAAGTATATCCCTCAGCCACAAGCCCTTCAACTGACTCCTGTGAAATGTGTAGTGTGGTAACCATTCCCACAAATGAGAATACTGACATTAAACATATACCCACCCACAATTCAAATGACATGACATGACACACAGATATGCATACACAGATAACATTTATTCCTGTACTATACAATAATGTATGCCAGTACTGACACCACATAAGGTTTGAAATATGTAATCAGTCATGAATGCAAGGCCCACATAAACAGTAGATGCAAGCAATGTGTATATATACCATAGCATGCTGTCTAGGCCAAGCCCTTCAATTATTACAACTGTAGGGACAGGATTAAGCCTTCAGGATATGTAACAATCACCAATTACAGATGTAGTTCAGCAGCCTCAAATTACACCCTGTAGTCAAGCCTTAGGGGGAAAAGTAGCACTTGTGTTAATGTCACAGTATCTTGTACATATCATTGCTTAACCTAACACCTCACTATCACACTGAATGACCCTCTTCCTAACAGGTATATCACTGGAAAGGTACCATAGCCTAGGTTAATGGCATAGACACCCCCCCCATAAAAGGTTGTACAAGGGCAAGGAACACTGTGTACCACACACTCACCTCAGAATGTACAAGGGCACAAATGTGTTCTCCAGCTGTTGCCCCCATATATATGGACATGGCCCAACAGTTGGTGTGGGAGTCCATGACATGACTTGGATGATAGCAGTAATGCTAGCGGTAAGTAATGATAGGCCATTACCTAACAACCCTTCCTGTATCACAGCAGGACAAAGACCTGCATATATGTGGAGGACAGAGGCAGGAACATAGGGCCATGTTTGCATTATTGCTGTTAAACACCCTGGAAATTGCTGGTGTTACAGGATTCTGCAGCATACCCTTATGCAGGGATATGACATTGAAATCCAAATGGATGCAGCCATGTACAGATAGCACTCAACAGACAGAATGCCACAGATATATTTGGGACAATACCTGTGTGGTGCACAGACAGGAATAGGCCAAAAATATGAGCGGCCATTATGCGGACATATGGACAGATATATCTGTAAATGTAGACAAATAGACAGTTATATGTAGATATATATATTAATGTATGCGACTCACAAATAAACATATAACGGCAATTGTATATGGATACATACATATGTATGTATATATATATATATATATATATATATATATATTTATATGTATATATATATATATATATATATATATATATATATATATATATATATATATATATATATATATTATATATATATATATATCTATATATATATATATATATATATATTATATATATATATATATCTATAGATACATATATATATATATATATATATATATATATATATATATATATATAGCCATATGAGAAATATATAGGTACAAATGCATATACACACACAAAAGGTATCAGCAGTCATACATATGTAGAAATAGTGTGGAAGTACTGGGTGCAAAGTATATCCCTCAGCCACAAGCCCTTCAACTGACTCCTGTGAAATGTGTAGTGTGGTAACCATTCCCACAAATGAGAATACTCACATTAAACATATACCCACCCACAATTCAAATGACATGACATGACACACAGGTATGCATACACAGATAACCTTTATTCCTGTACTATACAATAATGTATGCCAGTACTGACACCACATAAGGTTAGAAATATGTAATCAGTCATGAATGCAAGGCCCACATAAACAGTAGATGCAAGCAATGTGTATATATACCATAGCATGCTGTCTAGGCCAAGCCCTTCAATTATTACAACTGTAGGGACAGGATTAAGCCTTCAGGATATGTAACAATCACCAATTACAGATGTAGTTCAGCGGCCTCAAATTACATCCTGTAGTCTAGCCTTTGGTGGTAAAGTAGCTCTCGTGTTAATGTCACAGTATCTTGTACATATCATTTGCTTAACCTAACACCTCACTATCACACTGAATGACCCTCTTCTAACAGGTATATCACTGGAAAGGTACCATAGCCTAGGTTAATGGCATAGACACCCCCCCCATAAAAGGTTGTACAAGGGCAAGGAACACTGTGTACCACACACTCACCTCAGAATGTACAAGGGCACAAATGTGTTCTCCAGCTGTTGCCCCCATATATATGGACATGGCCCAACAGTTGGTGTGGGAGTCCATGACATGACTTGGATGATAGCAGTAATGCTAGCGGTAAATAATGATAGGCCATTACCTAACAACCCTTCCTGTATCACAGCAGGACAAAGACCTGCATATATGTGGAGGACAGAGGCAGGAACATAGGGCCATGTTTGCATTATTGCTGTTACACACCCTGGAAATTGCTGGTGTTACAGGATTCGTTGCAGCATACCCTTATGCAGGGATATGACATTGAAATCCAAATGGATGCAGCCATGTACAGATAGCACTCAACAGACAGAATGCCACAGATATATTTGGGACAATACCTGTGTGGTGCACAGACAAAACCTAACAGCCAATCCCCCTAGTATCATATGGATAGGCACACAGTTGAGAGCTATGCAGACAGACAATATTCCATGAAAACGTACCATGTACACAGAAACCCTGTAAGAACAGCAAGATACAATGCACACAACAACACTACTCACGCTGTCTGTAGGTCTGGAACCGTACCCAAATGTGGATTTGGCCTGCGTCTGCAGGTTCTCCTGTAAGAGGTATTGCTACCTGCTGTCTGTAACACTGATGTCCACACACAGGAAGGATGTCTTCCATACTGTAAAGGTAAAGGAACAACAACCACAGACGGCAGCAATTTATAGTACAGGGTTGCCATGACAGTGGTTATCTGAAGTACTACACAGCAGGCTGCATGCAATTAGCAACTGGTGGACACTGACTGGTGCAGAGGCCACCACCTGATCATGTGCAATACCAACAAAGCATGCTGTAATATATTCAAACCAGCTCAATCACTCTACTGAAGAGACTGAGAGATAGAGAGAGAGAGAAAAAAATAAAAAAAAAAAACACTTCCAGAAGGTTCACAAAGCTCAGGGCTGTGTTATAGTGAAAAACAACATAACAGGTATGTGAAACAGATATGTAATTACTGGCATGTAGTATATGCCATTAAATAATAGGATGTATACTGTGAAAGGATGTATATGTGCCATCAGTACATGTTCCTGTAATGATGTTGTGCTCAACAACTGCACTGGACAGTAGTATTAGTCCCTGTGGGCAGTGGGACATTCCTGCCAACTGTGCAGACCAGCAGTGAATGGCAAGAATGTGACCCATGATATCTGTGTTCTGTAAATTACTGTGGCCAACGGCTGGTGGGGGTATTAATACCACCATGATAGACACATGCATGAGAGACCACACCACCTGCAGGACAGTAATGTTAAAGTGTTGCATAGCATGCCCACACTGCCATAGCAGTATAAGATGCTTATCTAAAGTTTGTCACCATATATACCCCATAATGTTAGTCTGTGTTCACATGTGACACCTGTATGTGTTGCAGCAAGGCAGAACACTTCAGCTGTGAAGTAAAGAGGGTACATGGGTGTGGTCCAGATGTTCATATGCACCCTGCATACAGATACATATATGTGTGATACATATTCACAGCTGTGTATGTGTACAGAACCTTGGACAGTTACATTCATATAGGTATATAAATAACACAAAATGGTATCTACACATATTTGCACATATGTATATATACATATGTATATATATATATATATATATATATATATATATATATATATATAAATATATATACATGTCAATACATTTTCCCTGCCATGGCGTGTGAGAGTACATCACACTCTTAATACACAATATACCTACACACCAGTACATGGCTACAAGATGGAGTGTGGGTGAGGTGTGTAACTCGTGTTGGGAACACATTGCAATTGTATGGGATGGTAATGTATATATGTTGGTGAAGGGTATTAGGCACATATTGGTATGTAGGTCTCGGTCTGGTTGGGTGACAGACAAGACAACATACAGGGCTGGATATGACACATGTGGTGGTTAAACACTGTGGATGGGTAGTTACATTTGGAATGTGGAGGACATTGAGCCCCCACATGGGAACAAAGGGAACATGGTGCCCACTCATGGACAGTCAGGACAGCATCTACATGGACATAAAGGTGCCTGGGCTGTGTGCTGGGCAGGAGGGACATACATGTTGAACTTTGTGTATGTGTACTGTATGCCTCCAGGTGATGTAGCACATACCCCATGCCACTGTGGACCTCCCTATGCCCAATACCCGCAACCTACCTGGGTGACAGACACATGTCTGTGTGTGCTCCTTGGGGGGGGACACCATCCTTTGAGTTGGTTCCACATGAAAGTAGTGATGGAACAGTAGAAAAAGAGGTTCCGTGGTGGGCCACGGATGTGATGTGGACTGGTAACATGTGCACATTAGGTTGGAGTGGTGTTCCTACTGGCAAATAACCCCTACACATACTGGTGTGTAACTGTCATGGAACATATGTGGGCTGTAATAATCCCCACAATCCCAGAACATGTCCAACAGCATGCATGGATATCCCCAATACTACAGAATGGCAGATGTGTAGCAATCACATAGCAGGCCTACCACATGCATATGTGGAAACATAGTGGCAGTGACAATGGCATGGAGGTGGAATACCCTGTAACAGCCCTGCAACACTGGTGTCACCACAGGGAGCATGTCTACAACCACAGAGCAGAAAGTGTTTTGCAATACAATATATGGCCCAAAGGTACACATACCGGACACATACCACTAGTGTAGTGTGAACAGTATGTCGGAGCTGATATGATGGCAGGAGATATGTGTATTGTGTTATGATAAACTTGACATATGAGTTGCTCAGACATATTTCCATCATTATGTCTTTCAGGGAGTATGGCACACCTGAGAAACCCTGCGTACAGTGCCACTGAGGAGGAAATCACCATCACCAGCATGATCCACAACTATCAGCTGCTCTTCTCACGGAAAAGCATGGACCAGCAGGAAAGAACAACCATGTGGACTGATGTGGTCTGCAGGGTGCATGAGGTGGGTTTGCACAGCCAAACCTATGAGCAGGTCCACCACTATTGTAGTGACCTGGTCCGGCAAGTACAACGTTGTGCCACTGCCATGCGGGGTGACCACCTTGCAACGGGGGGCATAACATCCTTCCTTCCCTCACCAGAGTGGAGGAGCTGCTCATCAGCCTGGTAGCACCTGCCCGCCTCCAAGAGCTCCAGATCTATACAGTCATGGAGGTGGGTGCTACTCACAAACCACACATTGAGCATGCAGGTAAGGTTCCAGGACATATCAGTAGACTACTGTATTGTATGCATTTGTACAGGTTGACCATGCATGTGTGAGATGTGGGGTATGTTTCTGTGTAGTACCGATAAGCAGTAATGCATAAACTGTAGTACTGTGGACTCAGTTGTTGTTGTACTATAATATTGCAGCCACCCTGTAGCAATGCCACAGCTGTGGCCACTGACATCATCTCTATCCTATGTCATTGTGGGTACCTCTGGGATACCAGCAAGTCAGCGGCCGGATGTCGGTGAGTATGGTTTAAGGTTATGCTTGGCAATTCACTGTTCATGTCATAGCTAAGGTGTAGGCCATGTACACAACTAACACACCTACCCATAATGCATGCTGTACATGTGCACTGACACAGCACACACCTCATTAATGAGATTACCAGCCTCAAACACATGCAATATACAGTCCATCTCCGACAACTGTGGCTACACTTCAGTGCACATTGCCCAGGCACAACTGACATATGCCCAACATACACAGCTGTGTCATACACGGAGCAGTTGAACATGCTACATATAATGACATCCCACTCCCTCTGCTAACACACGCTCCAGGGTCCTAAACTTAATCAACACATTGCACAGAACATACTGGAGGGATAGGGCTCTGTCCTGGGGAATCACCACACTTTGGAATGGACTACCCATACATGTCAGGCAATTCTACTCATTGGCCCTCTTGACAGAAACACTTGGCAAATGGATGGGAAATGGGGAATACACCCTGGGTAGCATGTGTGTGCCACAGCCTGACAGGGGCACAGTGGAAAAATATTAGTGGGTGGTGCATGGCAGGGGACCCCTGTGGCTAGGCTTATGTAGGCCCCAGGACCAATAGAATAGTACTCACCTATGAACCTATGTGTATCACAGGCAACATCAGCCAGGGGACAATCATGGTCAATAATGGTCTCTACACTCACCATAGGTACAGTACAATGTTTCTGTGGTTAGTCTAATGGTAATCTACCACTCATACATGCACTACTGATGATGACTTATGTGAATACACATCAAGCAGTCACTAAACATGTGTCCAAATGTGATCCAGGAACACACAGAGGCTGTGAGCAGCAGCGGAAACACACCTGACACACAGAGACACATCCTGCAATGGTGTGCACACCCGTGAGGTATGGTGCACAGTACATGCCAGGGTGCTGAACGGATGCACAGCAATGATGTGGACATGGGTGCAGTGGGTTCCAGGGGGAGGGCCATCACCTACAAACAGAAGCCATGCATCACAGCCATGTATAATGTTGGTAACAGGGATTGCCTACAGTTGCACTGCATGCTGTTCAGCCCCACATGTCCTGCATGCTGACATGTGTGTAATTACAGGTATGTGTGTGATACTGTACTGCACCATCACCTGCTATTGTGTGTGTTATGGGGTTGCGGGAGCTGTCTGTAGGTGCTGTCTGGTGTAATGTATGGGTTGCCATGTATGTCGACTGCATGTGTGTATGTCTGTGTGTGTGTGGCCATGTCTGCACATG
The DNA here is from genome assembly GCF_019279795.1 of Protopterus annectens. Lineage (NCBI taxonomy): Eukaryota > Metazoa > Chordata > Ceratodontiformes > Protopteridae > Protopterus > Protopterus annectens. The sequence continues at coordinate 292,442,015 of NC_056728.1, forward strand.
TGTGTGTGTGTGTGTGTGTGTGTGTGTGTGTGTGTGTGTGTGTGTGTATTTACTGTTTAGCAGTGTTGTGCAGGTCTTACAGGCTGTTCCCTGTTTTCCCCTCACAGGTGGCAAGGTGGGGCTGGGTCCCCCCGCAGGGAATCTGATGTCACTGATACAGACAGTAACTATGCAGATAGGTGTGTTGAGGCACAAGAAGGGTCATCAGGGGCTGCAGCTGGGCCACCAATTGACAACCCACACATACCCACACCATCCACGCACACAGTCACACTGTCTCTACACACCTCATCACAAATGGCCTAGCTGACAGGCAGCCTACGGTTGGCATGGGCCAGGACAGTGTGGTATCTATGGCACATATGTCAGGACACAGCAGCCATAGCCAGATGTCTGGTGGGGTATCACATAGGCAGATGTGCAGGGGTGCTCGTAGGAGCACTGCTGGTCATCATGTATCTGGCAGACGTGCAACCCCTATTTCAACCACACACATGTTCCAGACTGTCATGGAGGCACAGGCATGTATGGAATGGTACACTAGGCAGGGTCTAAGGGCACAGAGAGCTCATCACACCTCTGTAACTGACAGCATCCGTGACCTAGCAGGTGCCATCTGTAATTACATTAAGGTCATGGATATACGGTGGGGTGAGACATTGGAACTCATCCAAAATGTCATGTCCCTGCATCAGGACAAGGCGGGACGGTTGTGATGGCCACATGAACGTATGCCAGCAACACCAGCAGCTGGAGGTCACCGTGGATGGCCGAACAGTCACAGCCACTCCCATAGTGGCAGTACCAGCCCCAGCATTGTGGGGGGGGGCTGTCCACAACCTGTCAGAGCAGACCATGTGCATGTGGCCCTGGCCAGTCCCAGGAGGGACCTGGATCCAGTGGATGTCTGTCAAACTTGGGGGACAGTACTCGGTCCGGCTCTGTACCTGATACCGCCTGTAGCACCTCTGCCAGGCACAGGTCCCGTGTCCATGGCTGGAGGCTGTGAACTGCAAACCCTGCCAGGTACAGTCTGCAGCTGTCCCACATTTCCCTGTATAGGGCAGCCACATGGAAGATCTGTGTGCATGCAGACACACACACATAAACAACGAACCTAGGGCAACCACATACCTGCAACTCGACATCACCAGTGGCCCATAACAATACTCAGCCCCCTCACACACACACACACACACACACACACACACACACACACACACACACACACACACATGTTGTCAATTGTATGGCTCAGCCTAGGCCTCTGGAAACCAACAACACACCCTGTGCATATGATGATACCTGTGCCACTGCCTGACATCAGTAACATCGATGCAGGGACAGGCTAACATGGTTCTGATGCACAGCGTGACTGTACAACAGTGTAGCAATGGAATGATGTGTAGCATGTTGTCAGCAGTAAAGTGAAATGCTAATATCTTGGAAGGTGTAGCTGTGCAGCCATGATGCATCCTAGCTTTAATTAACAATGTTGTATTGTTGTCACCAGTATCTGTTCAGATTGTGTTGTGTTGTCCATGTGCCACATGGCTGATGGGTGTAGTGGTGTCAGCAGGCCTTCTACAGTGGACATCAGTAAGTCTAGTGGGTGGTACACATGCCATGCCTGAGTACAACACACAGTGCCTTTGGTTAGGATGCAGTACAGGTTCAGGACTGTATGCATGAAGGTATGTCCCCATGCAGGTAACACATCTGTTGCACATGTAATCCCACCAAGACAGGATAGGCACAACCACACAGTGCTATATATGCAGTCTGCAATGTGAATGGCATTGAACATGCTAACAGTAGGGTGTATGTCCCTCTCCCCACTCTACTGCGATCCTCACCTAAGTAACATGTATGTGCCAAGCCGGTGGTATAGCCCTACCCTTAGGAGGGTGTGAGGCGCTCAACTACTGTGAATGGTGTAGAAAACAACTAACAACCTGATTAAATACACTGTATAGTATTACAGACAGCTATGTGGGGGAATAGATGCAACAGTAACCTCAATTATGGAAGTCATGTCCACAACAGCCACACCCAGTGAGTTATAGCAACCCCAGTAGTGCTGCACACCTCAACATTGTGGAGGAGGGCATTGACACATCTATGACCTGTGAAGGACTGTATGCCCATGAGATGGTGCCTGTGGTATGTTGGCATATGCCAGGCAGTCCTGGTGGAAACATATCCTGTGAACGGAGGTAGATCCCGTAACAACCACACACATTCCTACAAGCGGGATGGTGTACAAAAGCCTGCTATGATGTACATAGGCATTGTGCACCTCCTAACTCTTATCTACACCTGTCATAATTGGGTTGAGGAGGTATACCGGATTCTGGTTGTATTCTCTGCCTTTGACAAGTCCAACATTGGCAGGGTCCCATGTGTTGAGATAACCAGTGACATTGGCCATGGGTCAATGTTGGTATGCTGCATGTCCCTGCAGACCACGGTCATCAGGCTTCCGGGTGGTAGTTCCCAGCTGACATGGTGGGTTTGTGGATGTCCTTGCCAACATTGGTGAAACCGTTGTCAGGTGTAGGGCTATGGGATTGTATAAGGGAACCCAGCTACTTACTACACCTGTCCAAGGGGTTCCCCCAAGCATGACATGCCACTTGACTGTACTATACGATATGTTAGTAATGCCAGCCTCACATCCTACAGGTGGGATGGAGTACTGTTAACTGGAGTTCATAAATTCAAATGCCATGGAACAGCTAGTCACTGTTCCCACGAGAGGAGAAAATATACTAGATCTCATTGTCACAAACATGGGGACAAAATGCTCCACACCGGAAGTATATCCCTCATTGGTGAGATCTGATCATAAACTAATCTCACTGGAAATCCACATCCCGCCCCCACCCCAAACAAAAAAGACCATAGTGAAGAACTTCTCTAAAGCAAACTTCACACTACTCAAGACTGGTGTGGTATCCTTCAAGGCCCCTGAGTCAGGGGAAACCACCACCCAAGCTGCGGAAGCCCTTACAAATGCCTTCTATGAACACCTCCAGGACTGCATGGATCAGGCAATCCCAAATAAAACCAAGACTCTTTCCACAAAGGGCAAGCGTCCAGTCTGGTGGACCCCAGCCATTAACAAACTTTACAATAAGAGGAGAAAGCTATTACATGATAGAACAAAATCCATAAAGGGAAGTCACCCTGATCATTATTAGTAAAAATTACGAGCACTCATAAAATCAACTAAGGCCAATTTTGAGAGAATAAATGCCATGGATTCAAAGGACAATCATAAGGCCTTTTTCAGCTATGTTAGGAACCTGGGTGGAAACTCACAGATATGCTCAGAATTAGTCCAAAATGATACAAAAATCACTGAACCCACAGACATTGCCAACATACTGGCAGACAGGTTCAGTGCAAACTTCACCCCCTCTCCCCTAAAGGAGAGATAACTATCCCAGCCGAGTGTAGCCTCCCGGACATCTCAAATGCGCAGGTGAAAGCTGCTCTCTCTAAAGCTAAAACACAGCATCAATGGGACCGGATGGTGTCCCCGGCTGTGTGCTACCTGAGCTAAATGAGGAATTAAACCCGCACATAAGGCAGCTGTTTAATCTCAGCCTTACCACAGGATACGTGCCCAAGGGTGGTGACGGCAACTGTGGTCCCACTCCACAAAGGTGGCCTCTACGGACCCTGGTAATTACGCCCCATAAGCTTAACAAGTCTAGGCGGCAAAGCTATGGAGAGGATCATAATGGAGCTCATAAACAATGATATAGGGGACTTGCAGCCATTGGACCCGACCCAGTTTGGCTTTGACAAGGGAAGATCATGCCTTTTGAACTTGGTCGACTTCTTGAAATAGTCACCAAGGCCATTGATGAGGAAAGGCAGTCCATACAGCCTACCTTGACCTTGCAAGGCTTTCGACACAATACCCCACTCGGGTATTGTAGAAAAACTACCAGCTTAAATGTAAACCCATATGTCACAAGATGGGTTGCAAACTGGCTTAAGGACAGAACCCACAGGGTTAGAGTTGCTGGCGCTGTGTCAGACTCCAAGCCGGTCACAAGTGGTGTCCCACAGGGCTCGGTCCTTGGCCCCTATTGTTTGGCATCTACTTCTCAGAAGTACAGGCCAACATGGGAGGACTTTGGCTGACAAAGTTTGCAGATGACTGCAAACTGAAGCCATAGTGGAAAGTGCATCGGACACTGATATCCTTCAGAAGGGACTCACGGAAACAGATAGCTGGTGCCAGAGCCATGGCCTGAAGTTAAGCCAAAAATGTATAGTCATACCCTTCGGGAAAAACAAGGTAACCCCAAGCTACCATATAGGTGGCAATCCACTAAGCACAGAAGAGGTTATCAGGGACCTGGGGACCCAGGTTGACAGTGGCCTTTCTTTTGACACCCACATTGCTAAAGTGGTTAGAAAGACCTTCTACATTGCCCACCTGATCATGAAGGGATTCACATCCAGATCTAGTGAGGTCATTGTTCCCTGTACTCTTCACTTATCAGACCAATGATAGAGTACAATGCCCCATTCGGGATGTATCTCACCCGACATCTGCAGCAATTGGAGAGACCCCAAAAGTTCCTCACCAAAAGGATAAAGGGACTCCAAAATCTGTCATATGCTGCCAGATTGAAGAAACTCCAGCTCTATTCAGTGCATACCGTCTGCTCAGAGGTGACATGTGCCTGACATACAAGGCCATGTCCAACCGGAATTAATGGACATGCTCCACCTCAAAAAATCCAAATCCACCAAAACCACTAGAGCAAGCGACTTAAACCTTAGCACGGATATAAATAGGACGTGCTGGAGGGATAGATTTATCACTCAGAGACTCCCTATGCTGTGGAATAAAATCCCGGTCCATGTGAGGCAGAGCACCTCGCTGACTCTGTTCAAGAGAAATCTAGACCTGTGGATGGGAGATCGTAGGTTTACAGGAATCATCTCTGGGTCACTGCTGGACAGAGGCACAACAAACTAATGGGCACAGTATTTTTTCATATAAGGGGTGGCGTAAGCCACAATAATTTGGGCTAGGCTTATAAATGCCTTAGGGCAGATAGCCTAGTATAAACCTATGAACCTATGAACCTATGAGCCCTTGTTGTGTAGGGTCCTGCTTATGGGATCTGCTAAGGTTGGTATTGTATTGCAGGCCAGATATATTTGGCTGGGGGCGATACCTATCAATGCCAGATGTATGTTGTTTGGGTCTCTCAAACCCACCAATATGGTTACATTCCCAGTTCCATCTACAGATGTATGCCCATATATGCCTATATTGATATATATGTGTTCACCTTTGACAGGGGGACAATCATTCCTTTGAACGGACCTTCCTGCAAACAGAAAAGACTAACCCATCATTTCTTACTGTACCACAGTTAAGAGAATTACAGGCACCTTCGTGGACACTCGAAGTGGAGGTTGGAATACATATCGTAAAGGTGGGGGGCATGACTTCCTGTACCCCCCTGAGGGGCCGGAACCCACACTACCCCCCTACTGTGATATATGAACTCCTAGTGTGCACTACAGTGGGGATAGGCAATTATTCCCCATCCCCACTATAGTGGCATTCACAACCAAATTGCCTAATCTGCAATGAGCGAATGCATACTGACATTCGCACATTTCACATTCTATGCATGTATTGCAGGATTGTGCAATGTTGAGAACATACTTTAGGCCTAGCAGCCTCTGGACACATGGATTTCTCCCTTTGAAAGGTGAATCATATATATGCTGACATAGATGCATTCCTTGTCCTTACTATATGTGGACATGTGGATATATACATATATATCATTGGCTGTATGCGTATCTATGTATATATGTATGTATTGGCTTATCTATCTATATATATATATATATATATATATATATATATATATATATGTGTGTGTGTGTGTGTGTGTGTGTGTGTGTGTGTGTGTATATATATATATATATATATATATATATATATATATATGTATATAGATATGTCTATATCTACATATATAGATATGTTATATCCATTCAATGATGAATATATATATATATATATATATATATATATATATATATATATATATATACACACACACACACACACACACACACACACAAACAAGTACATCTACATGGTGGAATACATTCCCCGTAGTGTTGTATACCTGGTATGCATGATATGTATGTGGACACATCATGATTATGCATATCTGCCATGGCTTAGTGGTAAATCACTATGTGTATGATGTGCAGGGTCCTGGTTATAAGCCTTGCAAGACCTATTTATTTTGTTGCTGGGCAGAACACAGAAACCTGTTTACAACTGCTTTATGGTGCCTTAATCAGTCTCTATCCAATGGGATGTGTTCTGGCCATCAACAAATTAAACAACTCTGGCAAGGCTCAAACCAAGGACCCCACACACCCTAGCCAAACCAATGTACCACTAAGCCATGACAGGTATACAGATCTTCAATGTTTCAGAAACATATCAGCCAGTCCTGTCATGCAACAGTGCAGAGAATGTTTACCAACATCTAGATGTCTGCGTGTGTAACTATAGTGCAACCTTAACAGATACAACATACCCATATATGTATAGATACACATGTATTCAAATATATATGTTGTTTTACTACTTCTGTATACATATATATCACTATCTATGCATATATACCTATATATGTACTAGCAGATAAATACATCTATATAGGTATATATGGCCATACATCTGTAGATAGCAATTGTAGATTAACAAATACACCAATGTCCACATGCAGCGTTAATGGGGTTGAGAGGCCCCACACACTATACATCTTGTACGAATAGGCATCCCCCCACAGCCAAACACCTGCACCCTGCAATACACTACCAAGTACAGCCTGCCTCCCATAGGACATGTAATATGTGGAAGCCGTCAACGTCCCAAGGGTACAGATACACATGCACATATATGCTGATACAGATATACATATATATATATATATATATATATATATATATATATATACATATATATATATATATATATATATATATATATATATATATATATATATATATATATATATATATGTATATACATGTGACTACACATACACACGCAGATATATGTACAGTCAGATACATATGTAGGAGGTGCACACAATATGGAACAGCCAGTATGCCTACAGCTAACACCTGAACAATTGGACACTGTATGGGTTAAACATACAAATGTCAATCATTGCCTGCAACATATACCCATAGAAAGGTCATAGTAAAGACACCACACACAGGTTTGCAGAAATGGGACTCCTTTAACTGTGTACCATAATGGTCCTATATGCCATATCATATAGCTGTTCAAATACTGACAACCATATAAACGGAGTACTGCAACTGTGAAACAGTTACACTTATACAGTAGTCTAGAGAGGTTCACAACTGTTGCAGTCCAAGCCAAACCCTTCAGAATTTACAATAGTGCCGACAGACTGGGCCACAGGGTACCACACAATCAATACTATGTACAGCAGGTGTGTGGTTCAGCACCCTATATCTAAACTCTGTACAATTTCCGTAGGAGGTAAAGATGTTTTGTGATCCAATGGGTTGTATCCGGAACATATCAAGACATAATGCAGAGAACAGTTGGTATTGCAGGGGGCAGTAGGCTTGCAGTACCCCAAGTCATGTTAGTAGTTGCAATATAGGTGGAGTATATGGTACTGTACATCCACATACCTTGTGGCAGCTCACCCCTGATACCCCTACATTTGTAACAGCCTAGGTCATTTATGGTGCTCCCCACCTGGACTCATTAATACATGACCATATACCATTGTTACATACACTGGCCTCTGCAGTGCATAAGGGTGCACATGTGTTGTGTAGGTGACACCCACACATATATGGCCCCAGCCCCAGTGTATGTGCAGGGGATACAACAGCAGTATACTAATGGCAGCAATGGCGGTGTGATATACTCACAGCCTACTACAGAACAACCCCCAACAGCATGACAAATGTGCAGAGCTTGGTATGTTGATGGGGTACAGAGGCTGGAACACAGGCATATATGTGGAACACTGTTGCCATACACTAAGCAAGGGGCTGGTGTTACAGAATAGTCAGCAACATACCCTTAGTTAGGGAATTGAGTTTAGATATAGACATGGATGTAGCCATATACCAGTAGCATGCAACACACACACTACCGTGTCATATCTGACACAGGGCATGTGTGGTGCATGGACAACACATGATAAGCATACTTCTGCCCAGCAAGAGGAAGGCCCACAGTAGTGAGCTATGCAGACAGACTGCATTTCAAGGTACACTAGTGTGTACACACAAATCCTGTAACACCAGTACTATGTGAAGCATTACACAACTCTACCCACATTTTGTCTGTAGTTCCTGAACCTCTACAAATATGTGTCCACTCTAAGTGTGCATGTTCTCCTGTAAGAGGTATTTCTACCTGCTGCCTGTATCACTGATGCCCACACACAGGACGGATGTCCATCACACAGGAAATGTGAAGGGACCACGGCCACATGCTGTAGGGATTTATAATGGGTGGTTGCCATGACAGTGGTAATTCAATGTAGTACACATGTGTCATTTTATATGTACATATGTGTATATATATATATATATATATATATATATATATATATATATATATATATATATATATATATGGCTAGCTGGATACGTATATGTACATATATTTCCACCATATGTCCTGGACATAGAGTGTAGCCATACCCCAGCCCCTACAGTCCCAATGTCATACTGCAAGGGGATGTCAGGTATGTATATCAGGTATATTACTAGACTGTTGCTACTGTCATTGGGATTGTCTTCACAGACATGGTGTGTGTGTATGAGACATCTGCTTATAACATGTGTGCCACTGGCTCCTGACAGACATCCGACGGACATCATTGTGAAGTACCGCTGCTAGCATGTAATGCCCCTGTGGAGTGCAGCAGAGATATTGGCCACTTTATATGGTACTACAGACACACGCTGTATGGTCCAGAGGTATACACATATTCCCTTAGTGCACCACATGTGTACCAGGCCTGACAATATGGGTGCAGACAGCCATGTAGATGGGTATAACACATAACAACTGGTATACATTTGGCATCATAGGTGTTCGAGTCACACACTCCTGTCTGGCCTGACACATAATGACTGCTGGTACAGGGGTGCCATGGACACATACTACCCACTAGATATTGACATACATCTGTACAGCATCTGACTGGTCTGTCTGACATACATGATGTTTAAGGGTGGCCCGGTAGCAGTACATCTGGCAAGTATCTGCACATGACATCCCACTGGTTAAGTACACTATGCTGCTAGGTATGTAACAATGCATTTTGCAGGCTACAGGCAAACTGGGTCAACACTGGCCTACATCTTGTATGGGGGAATTCACATGTACTTGCATAAATGGCAGGCTCAACAGCCATGTCACAGCACAGGGTATGATACACCTGTGTGACAGTGAATTACCACAATCAATGTGAACACAGCCACAGCCACATATGGTAGGCTAGCATAATATTACAGTATATGGACTATCTGTTCTACACCATCCTCATATGTGCCAGTCACAGAATGTCCCCACATATACTGGGCTGCTACACAACTTGGTCTGATGGCTGTCTGTGGTATTGGACATGTGTGTGTATGGCCCTATAAACATGTACAGCAGAATGGTACCATACAGTGGGGCAGCATGTAACATCTGATAAAAGGGGAGCTAGGACAATGACATCTACCACAGTCTGTACACAGGCTAAAGTACATATTAACAATACACACACACTGCTGACATTCACCATCACTACACAGAACTCAGTACTGTACAGACAGCCACAGAATGTCCAGCTTATGAGATGAAATATAACCCCTACTGTACATGACATCTGTAGCAATCTGATATATCACTGGCTTGTTATCAGTTATGATGACACTATATATGGCATACAGCACAAATGCACCACTTCATGCATGCCATATGTCCAAATGTTGACAGTGGTGGGGCTGACAGCACATACACAGAGCCAGTATAGACATGTTGCTGTGATAACCTTGTATATTTTCCATTGTAACAGTGTTTGTTGCAAGATATGTCTTATGAGGGATATGAAGTCAGTAACTGCCACGGCCTTCACCATCTACAGACTGCAATCCTAAATCTACCATCTGCATTCCACAGGGAGATGCACTGTGGATAACACATGAACCATAGGCACAACACTGTCCAGTCTGCAGATGACCCTGCAGATAGGGATTACTCATATACATGGAACTGACATGGCAGGTATTACTACATGTATGACAGGCATATCCAGCCAAGCACTATTGAACCAACATTACTCCAAATGCAATATAGCAGCACATACAGTCTGTAGTCAGGTCAGACACACCCCCCTCCTGTTTGTTGCCCTCTTTCCACAGTGTATGTTGCTGGAGGTAAATCCCCAATCCATTTGAGATGCTGTTTGCCAAACAACAGATCTAGTTCCTGCTCACAGTGACTGTAAAGGCCCATCACCACCATGATGTTCCTAGGTATTGGAATGTGTTTCCATGCAATTGGCTATGGGATTGTTACCACAGCTGTTCCACATGCAATCAGCTAGGGGAGGGCTGCAATTCGTGCAGAGGCCATCAGCTGATCATAAGCATCACATAAAATATACATGCTGCTGCCTAAGCAAGGCAGGTGTGGGTCTCCACATCTACCAGAGAGGGAGTGGGGGTGACAGACAGAGGCAAATACATGTCAGGGAGAGGTGGGAGTGTAATACCATAGCATGTTTGTGTCACACAACTACCAGCACAGGGTATCAAATCCCTGACAACTATGCAGTGCTATCACAGTTCGATGCAGTTATTGGATGCACCACATGGGTTACCTGATGTGGAGCACTCAGAACATTTTTGTGAGGATGAGTGACATCTGCAATAGGGATACAGTAGCTATACGGTAGGTGTTGTACATGTGCCTGTCTGTATGAAGGTGCCGGCATCAACACAGGCACACTCACACAGGGACGCACACACATTGACACATTTGACAGGGCCAGGTGTGCAAATCATCACTAGTGGGATTGCCACAACACATCAATGTGCAAGTATCACATGCACCACATGGGTCATACGGAGGCCGTATGGGCAAAGCATACGAGGAGATGTCACACATCAGACAGCAGGCTTCAGTATGCCCTGGGGGGTTGTAGTGAGTGGGGATGTGGACATATGCACCATACAACACACACAGACATGAACACACAGGGTGCCAGTTCTGACATGCATGGGTGCATGTCTACACAGATGAGTGGTGGTCAACTGTGCCAGTAGGCTGTACAAGGGTAGGCGATGGGAATACTTTGGCATCAGGCCACATGACAATGGTCTGCATTGTGGCTCAGGCCTGTAGTTACTGCATTTGCCCATACAGGTGGGTATTGCATCCCCCATCCAGTCACGTGGGTGACTATTGTGTGCGGCCAATGCTTTACACCACATGCCATGTATGTATTCCTTAGTCCATGACATGCATGGTGTCTAGGTTGTGCAAACCTCCCACATTCATGTACAGTGACATGTGGAACTGTACCTGGGGTGTCTGGCTCATGTTGTGAACACAGATTATCATCGGATGTGCCAGTCTTGCCCACTTGTGGCAGGAACTGGTACTGGGCAGCAGGTTTACCCTTCACCTACATTGATGGCATGCCAACAGCATTCCTTGATGTCAGTGTCATCTGTCCATACAGGACATGTTGTCAGGCATGGTATGTCCATTGTGAGTCACATGTGAAGGCACCACAGGTGGTGCAGGTGTCCATTGGGGAACACAGTAGAGGTGCACTGTCTGCATGTATGTGCATATTGGACAGATGGACAGGGTGACATGCCCTCTGTAGCCCACTACTTTCACTGCACAGCTACTATCAGTGGCAAATATGCAGTGTAGTACCCACGTAATGGCTGCTGCCTAGGCATGTGTGTTCATATGACACATGGTTTGAGTGTGTGCTCTGGGTAGTAGTGGGGTTGCTAACTTGGATTGTCTGGCCTTGATGTCACCTGTATGGGTATGGCTTTGCACCCCAGCCTCCCAGCTAATTTACATCTGTAATCCCTGTATAGTTGACATTGTGATATATAGTAGGGCCATCATAAAATAAATTAGCAAAACCCCCTACACAATGCCCACAGTTGACACACACTCACCTCTACACAGGATACAAACACACACCTGTCATGTCTGGGAGTAGAACCCCTACCTACCTACTTTGTTACACTACGACACTATGCAGTTATAGTACATGCCACGGACATTACTGGAGTGTTATTTTCCTACAGGTGTATTTCATAGTGAATGACATCAGCAGGATTACCAAAGTAGGGCATTTCATCTGTACTGCAAGTGACTAGCCTAGAATGCATTGCTCCCTACAAAGACAGTGAGACACACGCAGAACATCCACAACTGACGTTTGGGTATAGAACCCTGACCAAGGTCTATATCACACTACAGCATAGAGCTGTTATACGCTGCACCACAGGGATTACTAAAGAATTTTCACCCCAAAGTTTTACTTCACAATGAATGACATCAGCAGGATTGGCAATGTAGGGCATTTGAAATGTACTGCGAGTGAGTAGCCTATGATGCATTGCTCCATACACAGACATTGCAACACACACAAAACATCCAGAACTGCCATGGGTGGAGATGGATCCCTACCACAGTTCTACACCACACTGCAGCAGTACGCAGTTATAGGACACCCTACAGAGATTACTAGGCTATGACTTTTCCACATGTGTATTTCTAGGTATGTGACTTCAGCAGCTTTGCCAAAGTCGAGTATGTGTATTGTATGGGGTGTGAGTGGCCTAAAAAGCATTCCTTTTTACTCAGTTAGACACCCACAGATTCACACACCAACACACACACACACACACACACACACATACACACACAGTTGCCAGGTCTGGGGTAAGAACACCTACCTCACTACTTTATCACACTAGAGCAGTATGCAATTACAAGGCACACTACAGAGATTACTGGGCTGTGATTTCCCCAGAGGTGTATTTCTAGGTGAGTGACATCAGCAGCCTTGCTGAAGTCAAGTATGTGTATTGTACGGGGTGTGAGTGGCCTATAAAGCATTGTTCTCTACTCAGACACCAACACACACATACACACACTTGCCAGGTCTGGGGTTAAAACACCTACCTCACTATTTTATCACACTTGAGCAGTACACAGTTACAAGACACGCTATAGAGATTACTGGGCTGTGATTTCACCAGAGGTGTATTTCTTGGTGAGTGACATCAGCAGCCTTGCTGAAGTCAAGTATGTGTATTGTATGGGGTATGAGTGGCCTAAAAAGCATTGTTCTCTACTCAGTCAGACACACACACACATACAGATTCACACACCAACACACACACACACTTGCCAGGTCTGGGGGTTAGAACACCTATCTCATTACTTTATCACACTAGAGCAGTACGCAGCTACAAGACGCGCTATGGAGATTTCTGGGCTGTGATTTCCCCAGAGGTGTATTTCTAGGTGAGTGACATCAGCAGCCTTGCCGAAGTCAAGTATGTGTATTGTACAGGTTGTGAGTAGCCTAAAAAGCATTGCTCTCTATGCAGTCAGACACACACACACACACACACACACACACACACACACACACACACACACACACACACACACACACACACACACACACACACACACACACACACACACACACACACACACACACACACACGCATTCACACAGTTGCCAAGTCTGGGGTTAGTACTACTACCTAACTAGTTTATCTGTACAGTAATACACAGTTATGGGACGCACCATGGGGATTACTGAGCTACAGCTCCCCCAAAGGTGTATTTCACATTAGATTACCTCAGCAGGCTTGTCATGATACTGCTATGGGGAGGGCGGTGTGTGCATGGGCCGTAATCCATTCATGTAGGGGTTGACATGCCACATGCAGGCACACACAGGGTCATATGCTACAGGTACATGTATACAGCTACTAGGTGACATCTTCCTTGTACAGTCATGTTGCACAGCTGGCACATGCAACATGCCATCATGCTGACAGATACTGGTGGCTAGTGTCTGCAGTAACACCTGCACCTCGTGTTTGGGGCCCTTTGGCTGTGTGCTGGGTGGGACAGGCCCAGATGTCTGATTGTCACGGTCACCCTCTTCAACATATCTATGTCCATCTACCTTTGGCTTATTATAGTGTGTTGTCCTTACATATATGTCTGTATTCCTATCCACTGTGTGTGCAAGGCAGGAGTGGTGCATCCTGACATGTGTCTGCACTGAGAACTACAACTGCCAGATATGTCTGGTCCACTGTTGTTTGCTGACATGGCCTTCTTGTGTTTAAGTGTGTGAGCATGCCCAGTATGGGCTTTCAGTATGTTGTTGACTGACATTGCCTTCATTCCTCTGTGTGAGCATGCCCAGTATGGCCATCTATATTGCATGCATGGATCAAGTCCAGGTGGTTTGTACTGCAGTGCTGACCTTTGTGCTGTACACCTACAGGTAGGATGCTGTGTCTGCAGGGTATACATCAGTCAGTTGGCATTAACTGTTGCTACATTTCTGCTTAGAGGAGGGGGACACCATACTGTTTCTACATTTCAACACGGGGGGGGGCACACCTGCTGTTACTATAAGTGTAAATATGATGGTGGGACACACCTTACACCTTTACACAGTTGCTAGGACTGTACTGGTATTTCAGGTACACCATTTCAGTCTGTAGTCTTACCTATCGTGCTGGCTAGAGGCATAGCAGTGTACTACAGATCGTAGCTTTCACTACCTACATATTAGTTTCTGACTTCCTAGCCTTCACAACTGACATCTAACTGGCTGGCCTGCTGTAGTCTGTCTGTGTAGGGCTGGGGTAGGGGTTACCCATGGGGCTCATTCAGAGGCCATAGTACAGCATTTGTTTGTGTTTGTCTACACCTATCCTGCTGGCTGTGACTGTTGTTGGGTATGTGCCCCCCCGACTGGCATGTGTGAGTCACTTACCTTGTGGGTGTCCCAGTATTGAGGGTGGTGATGCAGGGCTGCCTATGTTGGATGCACATAGTACACTCCCTATACATTGTTGAGCACAGGTAGTGTCATGTTTGGCATCCCTTTTACTGTATGTGCTAGTCGGAGAGAGGTGTCATTCCCTGGGTCCCTACTGTGTTAGTACATGTGCTATGCATTGCCTCTTTGCCAAGGCCAGGGCATACTGGGCATGCCTCCTTCTGCCTACTGGGGCAGGCTCAGGTTGTTCCTCCTCTGGCTCACTCTGTGCCTGTGCAGGCCTTGGCACTGGTGGGGGGCTGTGTGGCCCTGCCCTGTGCTGTTCCTGCTGCTGCTGTTTCCGCAGGATTATATTGTGTAGTATGGCACATACAAGGACAATTTGGGTACATGTAGTTGGTGAGTACTGCAAGGCTCCACTGGATGTGTCCAGGCACTGGAACCGTGACTTGAGCATCCCAAACACATGGTCAATTATGATTCGTGTTTTTGCGTGTGCATCATTATGGAGTTCTTGTTCAGGTGTGTGTGCATTTCTGATGGGTGTCATCAGCCATGGCTCCAGTACGTATCCAGCATCCCCCATTAGGTGACCTTGTGGGATGTCTCCATTGGCAAATATCTGGTACAGCTGCATCAGATGCCAGATGTGGGAATCATGGTAGCTTCCAGGGCAGCCAGCACACACATTTATTATTATGCCCTGGGCATCGCACACAACCTGGCAGTTGATGGAGGGGAAGCCCTTGTGGTTGATGTAGACCCTACCCCGCTCACCTGGTGGTGCTTTAATGTGTATGTGCATGCAGTCTATTGTACCCACTACCTCAGGGTATTCTGCTATCTGGTGGAAGAGATGCATATTGCTGGCCAACGCCTCACAGGTGATGGGGAAATAGACATGTTCACTGACATGTGCTGACATGGCATCCAGGAACTGGTGGAGTACCCTGGATGCTGACGCCTGTGAAATCCCCATCATATCCCCAGTTGGCTGTTGGAAGGTACCTGTAGCTAGTATTCTTAGACCTACACATACCTTGGTGTCCACTGGGATGGGTTCCCCTCTGTTAGTTCTATTTGTGAGGCATGGCCGGCACAGCTCAACAATTTGCTGTAGGTGGTCCCTGTCCACCCTATAGTGCTCCACTATCTCCAGCTCATGTAGCCCTTGGTAGGTCACCCTGGGTCTGTACACTCTTCTCCATCTCCTCACTGTAGGTTGCTCAGCAGCATTCACATCCTCACCACCCTCAGCCTCTTGCACATGCTGGTTTATGATAGCAAAAGTAGCCCCTAACATTTTTTCTCTTGCTTTCGTTTTGTAAAATGTCCCCATCTGTATACAGTGGTGGTGCAGAGTTTTTGGGAAAAACAAGGGGGAAAGTTGTTTGCATAGTTTATAGTGGTGTGCTGGGCTGGGCTGGTTTGCTGCCTATGTAACTGGCTGATTTTGATACATTTGACCTGTCAGCTAAGCTAGTTCTCCTTGATTACCTTCCTACTGCTGTTTTCCCTTCCCATTGCCTCCCTGTTTAAGCCCGTGTGTATGCGCCTCATAAACAGAGTTCTTATATGTGCACAGAGCTGCTTTTTCCTGGTTTAACTTCCTTTTTCTTCCTGTAGAACCTGGTGCGTGCCATGCACACCCGCTTACACTTTATAAAGTGTGCTAGGTAGGTTTAGACACAACCCTAGCTTAGCTGTGCTAACCTAGGAGCAATCTCAAGCCACAGGTCTCCAATTTTCTTACAGTATGCCTGACACACACCCCCATGATGTCACCTACATCCTAGTCTTGCACCCAGCTATTTATACTCTTACAATCTTGGGACCTGCCTCACACCCTGGGAAAATCTTGGATTCACTAACCTTTCTCTCATTTGCATATGATTGCCTACTAATGCATAGTTAAATGTCCCACACTGAACCTCCCCCCTTAGCAACCACTACTCACTAGCCAAGTTGTCTTTTGCCTGCCATTGACTTGCATGGCAGAATACTGATTTTTGTTAGAATGCTCATTTTCAGTTTATTTTATTATTTTACCCCCAATCCCGTTTGCACGCCGCTGCCCTATGCTTACACAGCTGAGATTGGCGAAAAAAAATCAAAGTTGTTTTATTTATTTTTTTTTACAGTTTGCAGTGCCAATGGCCTTCTACTTGGCCATTGGCATGCTTCCTCAGTAATATGCAGCCTTTATTTGGAGCTGTCATACCTCCGTTTTGGAATTTGCAGAAATGTACTCAGTTAGTAACCGAGTACATTTCTGCAGATTGCACTTGTCTTGCACGGACTATTGCAAGATTCCTGGATTGCAATATTACCTCATTTGCATGGATTCTTCCAGCAAATGAGGTGATTTGCATATCAGGGCTTAGTCCGTGCAAGATTAGTGCTGGAGCTTTTGTGCATGCCCCTGCTGGCTGTTGCTGGATCGCATGGCAGACATATTGCCTGTGTGAGCTACTGTACTCATCTTGCACTCCATGCAGGCTTTTGAGAACCTGGGGGTCAGTGTTATAACAATTAACATAGTTTTTCTGTCACTGGGATATGACATGTAGTAGTTATCAAAATGTGGAGCTTATAAAGAAATAGGAGGACCTTAAAGGTGAAATTATTATTTCAAACAGTGGCAGTTACTTTTTAAAAGAGACAACACTGATTATCATAAGCATTTTATAGAAAAGATAAACATAAATTGTCCATGAGAAAAACTTAGGAATAATAAGATATGATACAGTTTCCAGGATGGATGAGATAAATGAGAGAATGTTACAAGACTATTTCCTATGCTATATAAACACAATGGAGATGCCTGCATTCTAGTGAGAATAACAGAATAGCAGAAGTACCATGGAGAAATCTAAATGTAGGTTTTTATATGCAACAACAATACCTATGTCTTAGGATGAGTATTTCAGATAATGAGTAACAGAACTATGTTTTCATTGTTACAGGATTGTTACAACACATGTATTAGATAAATATTTTTCATAATTCAAATGTCTTTCCTTCAAAACAGACATGAAATGGCTGTGTTATTATTAAAAAAAATAGCCTTTACATTTCTTATCTGTCCACCATCGATTAGTTAACATTACACAGCTCAGACAGGTCTGTATCAACATGGGAATTCATCACTAAAAATTATTTTTCTGCTGCTAGAGATCAATGATTTAGTAAAAGGATTCATGAAAAACATTGGAGAGGAAATAAGCATTGCCAAGATCAAAGGAGTGCCACAGAAATAGCCGAAGTACACCAAACAAAATTTGTATGACAGTACAACACTTCCTTCAACATAATCAATACAAGCTAGCATGCTATTCATGCATGATTGCAGGAACATAATAGCTTTTACTACAAATACACTGAAAAGACAACTAACAGCATTACTTTGTGTATAGGAGTAGAAGGAAGCAGTACTCAATTAAAGAATAACAAGATAGTCAGTATAATTTCTAAAATAAACTAGCAAACAAACACATAAATAATTAAATACAGACCAGAACTATCTAAAGTCACTCCCCGAGATTCAACAAGCTCGGCGCAAGGATAGTTTTAGCCTTGCAGTGAACATACTCACTACAGATGGTGCAGCAGCGCCAAATGAATATGTATGAGGGCGCTCCGCCGCATCCTTGACGTGCACAGGAAACGTGTGCGAGTGCAGGGGGTGTGTACAAGTGCTCTACGGAGGCATAAACATGCCACGACAGTTGCAAAACCTACTATGCTTCTAGTAGAGCCTGCCTCTAATAGTAGATCAGTAATTCAGTGTCCATGGATACCGAAATGTATGCTAAGCATACAAGAGTGACCACGAACAGTGAAATAAAATTGAAGTAGTAAACACACAAGCACCTAGTGGAATGTTGAGCCCCCTTCCCTAGAACTTTCACAATTAGATTCCTTGTGTCCCTATTATACATTTGAATTGCTGCAATATCGAAGGTGTAAGCAAAGGGCAGCATGTTTGCTCGTTGCTGCCCTCCACTGAGCATAGCTTGCACATCAAATTCATTCAAATAGAGAAAAACAAGCAGAATCAAGGTAAATGTCAATAGTGTAGTGTTTAGAGTATCCACCTAACGAACAGGCATTCACGGTTTGAGCCCAACAATAACACATATCATTTTCCATGTGGAATGAATGTTGTTTTGCTGTAAAACTGACATAAGAGTATCGCATGAGATATTTAACTTAAATATCATTCTATCAAAGTGGCACTGACATAATGAATAAGGCACTAGTAAGCAGGTGTAAGCACAAATAAGCAGCAGTAAACATATATAAGTACCAGTAAGCAAGTCTGAGTGCGCTTGTGTGGGTCTAAGCAGTGCCCAGCATATATAAGTAGGTACAGATATATAATATATATACTTATATATATATATATATATATATATATATATATATATATATATGAAGAAAGAATGATGTAACAACAAAGCATACAAAAGGAATGAGAAGGGAATCAACAGCAACCCCAGCATTATATAGCACTGTCAGAGTATGTCATATCCAGCTGGGCAGGAGTGAGCAAAGCACTGTTATTCACACCACAGGCAGGATATTACCAGTGGGAGTAACACTGTTGATCTGCTAAGTCTACTTTACACACAGAGGGTAGTCCCTGGTGGGACTATCTGAAAATTGATAGGCTATTTGGCCATCTGACCATTACACAAGCAAGGGCAGGTATGTTCAAGGACTAAATGGTGGGAGACCCTGAGAATACATGGGTTGGGGCAACATACATGTAGGGCCCCTAATGCTCGGGAGAGGGCATTGTGTGGAGGTGTGTCATGGCTGTGATAACAACTGGACAATGGATGGTATGCATGTATGTTGAACTCAGGTGGGGTGGTGGAACTATGGGTATGAAATTATGGAGCCAGGTATGCCAAGGTTGGATGGGCTGGTTCTAACTGGACCACCCTGTCGAGGTCAGCGAGTTCGTTATAAGTATATATGCATGCACACATGTAGACATCTATATGTAGAAGTACATTCTCTGTAACACATTCATTCCATTTGCAGACATAAATAACATGAATGTGCCCTTACAATCCTCAACAGTAGATAGAATAATAGGTTGTGCATCAGAGGGAAGGGACGAAACTGCTAAAATGCAAAAGTGTGTACAATATCCGAAGTCAGTGCTGTGCTGAAAGAACTCAAATGTGAGGACTTTCCCACACATGGAATCATTTTTGTGATCTGCCTGCTACGGCAACGCCAATTACTAAACCGGTCTATTTGTAAAAGAAATATGCTGAACACGTACATAATTAGGCTCTCATGTGTAACGTGTGTGTTACCACATAGTCATACTTATTAATTTCATGTAGTGTCATGTTAACGGGACTAAGGATGTAATGAAGTATAGAGTCTAATCTTGACATAAAGACATGTGTGTCCCATGTGGGACAACCCAAAAATTGTGAATATTGTCCTTTTGATCACTCATGTCACCAATGTCTGTGGACTAAAAGTTTGGAAGTTCTGAGGATACGTGGAGTGAGTCAACTGATGGGATGGGTCTACAGGAGTAGGGAGTGGCCAATGTCTAGTGGTGTGGATACACCACGAATCTAACAGGAGAATGGATGACTTCAGTATTATGGAGGCATTGGGGTGGGTGTTTGGGGAACCAGGAGCCATGGGTATATGGGTATATATGCAAATGAAGCAGCACAGCAATAAGGTATTGGTTAGAGCAACTGCCTAACGAACAGACATTCCCGTTCCGAATCCCACTGCATCACATACCATTTAACATCGGTAATCTGTACATGAACATATTGCAACATCTGTCCACTGTATAACCTGCAAAATAACAATTAAAAGTTAACTGGAGTGAAGGTTCAGTGTCATAATGAATAAGGCACTAGTAAGCAGGTTTAAGCATATATAAACACCAGTAAACGTGTGTAAGTGCGTTTGTGCGAGGTATGTATTGCTTTACAGACACACACACACACACACACACACACACACACACACACACACACACACACATATATATATATATATATATATATATATATATATATATATATATATATAAGTATAGATATATATAAGTATAGATATATATAAGTATAGATATACATATATATATATATATATATATATATATATATATATATATATATATATATATATATATATATATATATATATATATATATATATATATATATATATATATATATATATATATATATATGTATATGTATATATATATATATATATATATATATATGTATATATACACACACACACACACGCTGCGCTGCGCACACACACACACACACACACACACACACACACACACATATATATATATATATATATATATATATGTGTGTGTGTGTGTGTGTGTGTGTGTGTGTGTGTGTGTGTGTGTGTGTGTGTGTGTGTGTGTGTGTGTGTGTGTGCATAGATATACACAGATCTACAGCTATGATAGGAAACAGCGCACAAGAATGATATACGTTCACAGGCTATGCCAATGGAAGTGAGGGCCCCAAACAAGAAACATGAAACACGTAGCATGACCTTCCACCCCCCCCCCATGCCGGACATGGGAAACATACACACAAACAATGTAAAGATTCCACTGCTCCTTAGGCCACAGGCAGGATACAACCGGGGGAACACAGTGCCCCCATGAATTCTAATCTTGGAACACAGACAGGAGCATCCCTTGCGGGACACCCCAAAAATTGGCAAGACCAAAAGAAGGTGATAAACCGAACATTCTGGCTGTAGTGTATACTTACCCGGCATACAAGGGTGGGAAAGCCTGATGACCCATGGGTCGAGACTATTGTATGAAATGGGTTCTGTGAAGTGGAGAGTGGGTAGCGTGTAGTGGTGTGTTCAGAACCGACCAGGACACAGATTAAGGATGGGTGCTATAGAGTTGGTGTTGGTGGAGGAGCTATGGGTAGCTACTTATGAGTCTAGGTGTGCAGGTGTTGGCTGATGTGGGCCTATATGGACAGCTCCAGGGATGTAAGCAAATGTGTTCATTGGGCAGAGACATCACCCAATGAGCAGCCACACCCACTATGAGTCCCACTGTAGCAAAATGTAATCTATATGGCAAGGAATGGAATAACCAGATGTAGATGTATATATGTAGAGGTGTGTGTGTATGTCTACTTATAGTGACATAGAGATAAGCCTCTCCCTCTCCGTAGTACAAATGTATACATACAGAGACAGAATACATATATATACCCATATATAAATATATACATATGCAGACACCCGTAGAGCCACAGAGCCATATGTTGTTTTATATATATATATATATATATATATATATATATATATATATATATATATATATATAGACAACAATATATAAATATATACATGTATGCATACATATACAGATATATCTGTATATATGTATATAGGAATGTGTATATATATATATATATATATATATATATATATATATATATGTGACTGTAAATAAACTCATGTATATAGCTAGGATATGATACAGCAGTTATGAATTACATATGTTCACAGGCCGTGCATATGGGGGTGAGGGGTCCAATAAACAAACATGTAACACGTAGCATCAACCCCCCCCCACCTCCCCAGCTAGGCCGGTGAGATGTACAGACACACAATAAAAGTAAACACACCACTGCTTTCCAGACCACCGGCAGGATATTACCAGTGAGAAGGACCTGCCAGGTCTAATCTTGAAACATAAACATTGGTGTCCCTTGTGGGACACCCAAAAATTAACGATCATCGGAGTCAGTCCCAGTAATGATTCATCAAACCAGGCTGTAGACGTACATGGAACAGTAGGTTGGTCAAGTCTGATAACCCATTGGTCGACACAATGTACGACATGTGTCCCGACACACGGAGAGTGGGCAGTGGGTAGTGGTGTGTTTATACCCCATCTGCACCCACAGTAAGGATGAGTGCTATAGAGGAGGGGCAGGTGGGGGAATTATGGGTATGCAATTATGGGCCTAGGCGTACAGGTGTTGGCTGGCGCAGCCATATTAGGACCGCCCCGGGGATGTAAGTAATATCCCAAAATGGGCATAGCTGACGCCCATACCTCTCAACCCCTGAGAGCAAATCCACTGGACAGGACATAAACCATTGGGGGAACAAATAGTGACCATACCTCTGAACTGACCCCGATTTCCAGGGATGTCCCTGATTCTGACTCTATTTCTAACTCTGTCCCACTTAATCCCCTCTAAAACTAGTGACTTTTGGAGGAAAGGTGGTGAATTATACGTAATGAATAATGACAACATCATTTATCTCAGAAAACATGTATGAATTCATATGCTCTGAGCCTGTCAATGTGTCAGGTTAATAGCACTAATAATTTAAATGTGTCCCTGATGTTGTTATGATGTGTACCTGATTCAGTTGATATTTTTCCCCAATAATATGAGAGGTCTGATAGGGACAGAAAGCACATATTCTAATGACAACCTTAGAAAGATGATAGAATATTAGGTATGCGGTAGCATGACTCGGCTGAAGGATGTGGGTTCCAAAACCCAATTACTTGTTTGTATTGAAGAGTGTCAGTTTGCATGTATTAGCCAGATTGTAAGAGGAACACATCAATAATATGAATCAAACTCTGGACAGGCCATAGACTCCGTACAGTCGAACTGCATGCTTTCCCCTAATGGGCAGCCATTCCCAATACTGTATGCATGTAATCCAATGTAATAGGCGTCACAAGGTAATATCATAGTCCTCACTCCTACCCAGGGATGTGATTGTGAGATGCAAACACCAAATGCAGTGCATTTTCAAGTGCGGGAGCAAGCGGGTGTAAGCCTGTTTGACCGCCAGTATGTGAGTATTACACTGGTGAAGCAATGTAGAGGCTAACTGAGTGTAAGAAACTGTAACCACAGGTTAGCATTGTTTAGCACCACGCAAACCCACGCACACCCACTCACAACTGCTTTAATGTGCCTTAATCACTCCGTATCCAATGGCCTTCTTCTGCCAGCAACAAAATAAACAACCTCTGCAAGGTTCGAAACCAGAGCCCTGCACACACAACTATTGTGATTTATCACTAAGCCAAGGCAGATATACAGACACTGGATCTTATTGCAAACATATCATCCAGCGCAGTCATTCAGCACTATAGGGAATGCATTCCATCACATAGATGTATGTATGTGTGTTTATGTCCAGATATAGATACATACATACATATAGATATATCAAGAACATCCCATGTGACAACAAAGCATTACAAAGGAATGAAAAGGGAAACACCAGCAATGCCTGTATTATGTAGTGGTGTTGTCCTATGTAATATCAAGACTCCCTTAGACAGACATGTGTCATTAATACACGCAAACATTTGTACATTGGCCATATACATCACTCTGTGCATTTTATTTACATTAACACAACAGTTTCTGTCCAATCATTATGTGAGAACAGTACTCTTGCAAGGTGCTGTGTGTGACATCATCATCATGAAAAAGGTAAATGGGGTAAGCATAGATGGACCGGTAGTGTTGTGTGTACAATGGGGTCATCTGCATAACGTGTACCTGGAACCTTTAGGAGTCATGTGCATACCAAGATCGTGTGCCTGAGGGACAGGGGTGAGGACAACTGGAGTATGTTGTGATGCATATTAAAAGGGTTACATGTGTCCAGTGGACACGTGTGTGAAATGGACAGCTATGTATGAGGTAAATGTTGTTCTAGGAACCGATTGGCCTTTTGTTTCCATAGGGTGAGAGTGGGATGTGGGGGAAGGAGAGTAGGTATGCTTGTGGAGGATAGGTTGGGTAGGATGACAGACAAAACAGCATACAGGGTTGGTATATGACACATGTCGGGGGATACACCTTGGACAGGGAGGGGTGTTTGGCAGTCACAAGCCCATGAGCCCCCAGATGGAAACAGTGGGACGGAGGTCCCCAGCCATGGGCAGCCACCACTGCACCAAAACAGCTGCAAAGGTGGCAGTGTGGTGGCTGTCTAGGAGGGGCAGGCTTACCCTGTAAATGTGACACTTTGCCCTTGAGCTGGTGTATCTGGCCTCAAACCACCTTATTGAGCCCCCTACGCACCACTTCCAGGACTGTACGACAGTGGACATGTTCCTGTTTGGACCTGATCCCAGGGTGGACAAGCCCCATCCTCAATGGCAGTTTCACCAGAAGGTGGTGCAGAGCCAACAGAGGTGGAGGTCCAAGGCTGGGCCCCAGATGTGCTGTCGCCTGGTGCCATGGCCAGCTGAAGTGGGACAGGAGGTTCTGCTGGGACCTCCAAACCCATACAGCCTATGGTGTTGCAATACTAACACAGATATGGATTAGTAATAGTCAACAGCATTCAGGATTACTTATAACAGCATGCATAGATATGACCAACAACCCAACACAACATATGGTATACATTTGTAGAGGGAGCTCAAAATACTGCATGACATCTGTATAAAGTGTAGAAGACTTGTGACTGTGGCTATGAACAGTGGTCCATTATTGGCATGTCACTGAGAACCCCAGACAGGGTCTGTCATACGTCTGTTTCATGAGACATATGGCCAATCAGAGATGCAATGACAGTAACTCATCACTATCACCATGTACTTGACTGCAATCCTCACACTATGCTTCTGCAGTTCACAGATGTGTGTTCGATGAGTAACACAGGAAACAAATGGTTCCACACACTGACCAGTCTACAGATGGCCCTACAGATGGGGGTTTCCTCACAAACAGAGCACTGTCTTGTCAGTTTTAAAACATGCAGAATAGCCATTACCAAACACAACTTGCTAAACTGGCAGTACTCTCAATGAAGCATAGCTACACTTACATGCTGTAGTCATGTCTGGAACATCACCCTCCTGTCCTTAGGCTATTTTCCATTGTGTATGTTGTTTGAGGAACATCCAGATATCATCTGTGATGCCGTTTACTAAACACCAGATCCAGGTACCACTCACGGCGACTGTCATGGGCAAACACCAACATGATGTTTCCAGATATTGTACTATGTTTCCATGCAATTGGCTATGGGAATATCATCAGAGCTGTTCCACATCAGCAGGATTGCCAAAGAAGGGCATTTCAAGTGTACTGCGAGTTGTACTTGTCTGTTACCTGCGTGTACCTGCTGCCTACTGTCACAAAAACACATTTACACCTGCTTAAAAGTGTCTTATGCAATCCTAATTAATAGTATCAACAAGGCTGGCAGGTTTTGACCCCTGGACCACACACTGAGGTCATTGGATGTACCACTAAGTCATCTGGGCTGTACACACGCTGCATAGAGTCTATAATGCACATCTTACTACAGGTATTCCACAGTACTGAAAACAAATAGGACAGTCACTTTGTGCACATATGTACAGTACCCTTGAATGTACTGTACTCTGTGAAACAACAAAGGCAAGTCTACATCTGTACAACTGTCATAACTATATATATATATATATATATATATATATATATACATATATATATATATATATATATATATATATATATATATATATATATATATATATATATATATATATATATATGCACCTACGGATGTGTACACACACACACACACACACACACACACACACACACACACACACACATATATATATATATATATATATATATATATATATATATATACATATATATATATATATATGTATATATGCATACACAGACACAGCTATAGCCATGTATCTATCTATCTATCTATCTATATCTATCTATCGATATATATATATATATATATATATATATATATATATATATATATATATATATATATACACACACCCCTGAGCACCCTTTGTGACACAGAAGGGTTCCAAAGGAACTGATGTGTACACAAAACAGAGGCATCTCTTGTGTTATAACATTTAAATCTTAAGCAGTTCACCAGAGAAGGGTGGTTGTTGTGTCTGTGGAGTTTGGGGTGGGGAATGATGGCTAATGTAATCTACCCTGGGGATTGTGGAGTTAGGGAGGGGGAATGATGGGTATGGACTTACACCCCAGTGACCACTTCTGTGTCACTGCTCAACATACCTCTCAACCTGGAAACATTAAAAATCTGGACAAGGCCCATGAAAAATAGGTACAAATCTGTACGCTGATTAACATCTAATTTGCATACATAATTATGTAACCCCACCCACTCCAACGGAATTGTGGGATACCAACTTTCGAACGCAAATTGAAGGACAACCAAAACAAGGCACCAGACCAGAGCCCCCCTGCAGCCATTCCAGTGTCCTGTTACCTGGCTATTTTGCCCCATTTACCATAAACACTAATGTATGCATACTGCTTTACTTCTACAATGATTTGAATTTTATTTTTACATTTTACAGCACAACAATGCAAAAACACTAAAAGACATCATCTGGTAAACAAAACAATACTGTCTCACAATGAAAATAGGCTTGACATTAAACTTTGCCCTTGAAACAGCTTTGAAATCCACACCACATCCAAAGAAAACGCATCTGGCCAACCTGATAACAAATGTACAATATCACCTTAGCAAAAACACATGACCGCAATATGTGTTTTACAATAAAACTAATCACAACGCCAACATTAAACATAGTGATAGGTTTAAACTTATGTACAAAACAGTGTACAAACCTCTATACAATGCATTGTCTGGTCAGAAAGATGTGAAAAGGTTTCTGGTTGTGGTCCAACGGTTTATTTAAATTAAGAATCAACTTTCATTTCAGCCATCATTCATTATTGGTTAGCATTACTGCATCCTTGCTTCCAATGAGAAAAAGATACATATAATAGTGATATAAATATAAAACAACTAAAGTAAACAATGGGTTTAGGTAGGGCTTTGCCACCCCCACCCCCACATATGGAAGGGGTCAAACTTCTCAATACATGCTCTAAGGTAACATAGTACAGAATCAGTAGCAAAGCATACTAGTAAACAAAACTAGTGGATTACCTGGATCCTAACATATTGAAATTAAATACCAAAATGATTTATTAAACAATCAAAACTACATGCAGTTTAATATCAATTAAGATTAAACTGTAATTAACTAATGTCTGATTATCTACTATATGTTAGATAAGCACATGGTTAAGATCCAGATCCACCACTATTGCTGAAGGTGATGTGTTTTTGGGTATAACAGAATCTAAAACCTTAAACAGGTAATTCTGTGGCTTTAGTTCTGAATATGTTTAAAATCTGATAAACTTTTGCAGATCTGGTAGGCAAGTCAAGATGAAATGATACAGCAAACAGTATGAAAGGACAGAAAAAGATTCTGCTGAAATGTAAAGCTACTACTTAAGATCAGGAAATGAAACTGTTAGGTCACATCCTTTGTTGGGTGCACGTTGAAACTGAGAATCATTACTCCAGTCCTATCCTTAGATGTGAGTAAAGGAGATACATACCAAGTCTGAGATATACTGTTTTTTCAGGGTATCCCTCTTTCTTTAAGGTGCAACAGTCTTGGAGATAGTATATTATATAAACAGAGGCTTGGGGCTCAGGGGAGCAAAACCATTGTGCAAAAAAAGTTTTGAACGTTATAACAGGTTTTTCCAATTCACTGATCACTCTGTTAAAACACACACACTCTCTCAACTACCCTGAGTAGTGCTTGGCCTCTTCTGTTGCCGCCATTAATCCTGGTTCCATTTCAGGGCTTGCGCTGTATCCCCCAGCCTGATACCGCCATTAATCCGTTTGTCCCAGACGTTGTTATGCTGCCAAGCCTGCCATTAATGATCCCTGGCCACTAGTCTCACATAACCGTCCGCCACTGCCATATCCCTGGCCACTTTGTGCTGCCATTAGTCTGACTCACATTCCCGCCGATAACTTAAAAGCCAGCCGGGAATGATGCGAGCTCCTTGGGCTCAATTCCGACTGGCTGGTAGCCTGATGGTTCTGACATCATCGCGCACGCGATGACGTCAGCACCGACAGCGCGAATATTTAAAAAAAAGAAAAGAAAAATCGGAAATGAATGGGTGCCACTCGGGAATCATGGCACCCCTTCATTTGGACCCCATAATTCGGTAAAAACTGAGTAATTCGGAACGGTTGGGAGGTCTGCTGCTCAACAGTGGCACAGGAAAATAACATACCCAACTGTAGTCGTGCTTGACTGTGTATTCTTTTCCATTCCTAACTATGTAATACTTTGTAGACACCGGTCACCACAGATGGCTACCATGGTGTGCTAAAAGACATTACACATGTGTATGCCTGGCTACAAGGTAGTCACACACACAAACATGCACACACTTGCCAGTATTGTGCATACACGTCTTGCCTATGTAAAGGTAACTAGTACAGAGGTATGCAGTTGGGGTATGTGCCACAGAACACATACAATTACTCTTACTCTGATTTCACTTCTGAGCTGGGTGACATCACAAGACTGATTACTTGCAGTGGGAAGGGGGGAAGAGAGAGGTTTAGCAGTTGACAAGGATAAAGGCCTGTGCAAAAGGAGGTATCTCTTTGGAATGCAGCAGAACCTGCTGTCATGACAGGATGCAGACACAAATACACACACACAACCACACTCAGCTATTTGCTGAGACACACAGACAAACACACTCAACCATTTTCTGGCACACACACTCAGGCATTTGCTGTCACACAAACAAACAAAACACACAGTGTTGGGATAAGAACTTCTGTCTATCTACAGATCACTATTACAGTACTACGCAGTAACGAGATGTACCACAGAGATTAGACATTCCAAGGCAATCAGACTGCCCTTCTAAGATTGAGGACAACAGGGAGACTGACAGTCACGAAGTACATAGCTGTAAACCTGTGTGTTTAAAGTAGGTGTCCATTACAACCTGTATGCACAAACAAGACACATCATCTGCAGCTAGGCCTGAGTGGTATAGTTGTAGCACAACAGGAACCTGAACTGGAGTATGGCCATCTGTGGAATGGACAACTACTATCACTATACAGGGTTACAGTGGGCATGCTCATACATTTATTAGCACAGGGCCGTTTGGGATGCACTATGACTACAACTACACAAGGTTATACTGGGCATGCTCATACACTTGGTAACAAAGGGCTTGTTGGATGCACTGACTCAAATTACACAAAGTGGCAGTGGGTATGCTCATACACATAGTAGCACAGGGCTGTTTGGGATGCACTCCAATTCTAACCACAGAAGGCCACAGTGTGCATGCTCATACACTTAAATGTACAGAACACGTTGTAATGGACTCCTATTGTGAACCCACAGGTTTACAGCTATGTACATCTTACCTGTTAGTATATAAGCACATCATACTGGTTTACTACCTGATTCCTGTATGTTGCCTTTAAATGATGTATCTGTGTCTTTGCTGTGTGATATACATGCATACATGTACATGAAGTAGTGACATATATATGTTAAGTATACACATTCATGCATGTGTGGACGTGACAGACAATAGGTTACTTGGGACACACAGGCGGATGCTACCTACAGCATGTGTCACACATCTTGCTGCCCTGAAAGGCATACATTGATAGCAGGTTGTGGACAGTGGCATTACACATGGAACAGTGGCATGTGCAAACATAATGTGTGAGCCAGATTGTGTAATGGTACTGAGGTGCAGGTGTCAAGATGACCTCTCCTGGCTGTGTTAGTAGTTGTCATTATTAGCAGGACTGCTACCCTAAGTATATCTCACATTGGTCATATACACAATTTTTGCTGCTGTCCGTCACCTTACATGAGGCATTTGCTACCAAGCACATTACTGCCACTCGCGGTGATGTCATGGTATGAGTGGCAACTGCTAGACCAAAACAATGAGCCAATGTCCTGCTGTTATGGGGTGTCATGACTGAATGACAAGTCTTCAACCAGACCACATGCATCCATGTTTCACATGTGTGTGGATAATACCTAGGTTGCATTTACCCATATAGCTGCATTCCAAGGCAAATGTCCTGCACCCAGAAGTAACACCCTGACACCTACAAGACAATTGCATTGGATGCTTATGCTAACCAGTGCTAGATGTGTGGCTTTAGTAATCCAGTTGCTCAATGTAAAAACTATAATGGGGAATACCGACATCTGTGGAGTGAGGAACACCTGGCTGAAGGCTCTGTAGTGCACGATTGCACTACCACCATATAACTCAGATCCAGACATGTGGGCCATAACAGTGGTATGGACCATTCCAGGTGTTGGTCTACACATATTCATAAAGGCTACTCACATGTAAAGGCCACTACTCTGACATAACGCATCACACATGAGTCAGGTACAGGTGACAGTGGCAAATACTACATTCTAGGTTGTATCGTCATATACATCCACCACATTGTCCCCAGACTACCAACATACATCCATATGTGGTATGACATAGTATTGTAGACCACCAGATAACCCTCAATTGGTGGACTGTACCTAGGCCTACATCAACTGTGCAAAGTACCCATGTACAGACACAGCTGCATAATGTGTTATGCAATGCAATAATACCACTGTTTGTAACCAGCTCAGTTGTACACATACCAGGGTCCCTCAGATGTTATCAGCATTAACATGGTCGACTGTTGTTGTACACCAGCAAACAACACCCTCATGATTGGATATGATCTAACTGTACCTGCCCTGGATATGTACAGCCCACACTCATACGAAATAAATGACATGACTATAGCTTTCGTTATCCTTTATACATACAGGTGGCTACAGTCATTACACACATGCACATGGCAGATAGCATGCTAACAGTACATAAGGTTTGATATATATGTTAACAGAGGTTAATATTCCCTCTGTACTGGTTACCCATGACACCTATCATATCATACAACACCCCATGTGGCATGTATGTCATTAGACATTTCCACCTAATGCAATGCCTACAAACATACCCAAATAACAGGATCATAGGACCTACACAAGACCTTTATTGACAGACTCAGGGATTTCCAGCTCTGCACTGTATGTTCCTGAGTAGACACAGGTGATATGTTCATGACACGTACAGCCATGTGTGGCCACAGCTCTTACATATACTCCATGTCAACAATTGCAAGCCATGCATGTTGTCTTCTGTCTGGACACTAGCCTTAGTACCACAATAGGCAGTACATGCTGGGGTGAGATGTTTACAAGCCAGAGACCTTGCACATGCTTGAATGAGTGTTCTGCCCAGCTCTAACAGAGCACATTGCTGGCACTCTTCCAGTAAACATGAGGTGTGTGTGGCAAATATGATGTGCTCACTGCTGACCATTAGAGTGTCCTGGCTTCACCATGGCACTGTCAAGTAACAGTTTGTAGGAGCATGACATGGAATAATGCTGTGTGCGTCTCGCTGATATGTGCTGTTGTCATATATGTACACTTGGCTATTTGGTGAAGGTGGTGGTGTCCTACCAGTACATGAATACAACATCCATTATGGTGTAATGCTTGGCTATATTTCACACATGGCATGGGGAAGATGTGGAATGTATCCAATTGACCTGCTAGTGCACTTACTGATGTAGACTGCATATGTGTACATGTATTGATGTTTGTGCAGATTCCATGTGTGTGCAGTGTCTGATGTCTGAAGATGACTGTTGTCTTAGTACATCATGCTGTTGCAATACAGCCTCAGCATTGCCAACTGTATATGGTGATATGCTCTAAGTACAGTAAGCCGTACATGAGGTATGGAAAGATGTTTGGACATGACTACTAAGTGGTGGGGCTTCTTTGCAGATGAATGATTATTGATGACAGCTCACTGGTGTGTTACAACCATTCTTACAATAACCTGTGTAATTGCTAAGGTCATGTTTTGTTAATTGATGTGGAAGACAGACGATGTAGACTGCTGTAAAGGTGACACTGAAGGCAAACCTCATGACACCTGTAACAGTAATACCTTCCCTGTGCATATATTGTGCATACATCAGCACAGTTGGCAAAGGAAAGAGTCAGTAAGCTTTGTACCAGATGCAATAGTGCTTTACTTTTGTAATACCTATCATGAGATAAGCAGGTGTTTGATTCACAGTACTGGTACGTGTGGGTGTGTGTGTGTGTCCATATATGTCACGTATGGTTGGGAATACATCCCACATGTTTTCACTCTCCTGCACACTGTTGTTGACACCAGTACAGAGTGAAGTGTAGAAAGAAAGGCATAGCCAGGTAGTTGAACCTCACACATGTAAATTGTCAGTATGTGTGTGACATAGGTGTATATCTTTGTGAATGCCACAGTGTGTGCATGTGTGTGTGTGTGTGTGTGTGTGTGTGTGTGTGTGTGTGTGTGTGTGTGTGTGGCTGTCAGTGTGAATGGCTGTCCATGTGTATGGCTGTCCGGTCCCTGGACTGAGGCTGTATTTTACCATAGTGAAATGTTAATGTCCCCTCCCCCATCCACTCAATGCAATCTAGCATCATTGTTGATATCATCAATCGTAGACGAGCATTCTAACCTCCTGTTAACATGTACCCCCTGGGGTGTGACCTGTTGTTACATAGCCTACTGATGGACCCCCACCCCACATACACTCACTGCACTGTAGTATCCCTGTCGATGTCCTCAATCTTCGGCCATTCCGACCACCTGTACATGTGTAATGTCTGTGGTGCGTCTTGTAATTGTGTAGAACTATAATGATGATATGCACATAGGCAGGGGTTCTTATCTGAACACTGGCAACTGTGTGTGTGTGTGTGTGTGTGTGTGTGTGTGTGTGTGTGTGTGTGTGTGTGTGTGTGTGTGTGTGTGTGTGTGTGTCAGAGTGTGTGTTACTGTGTCTGTGAATCCCTGAGTGTGTGGATGTGTCTGTGTTTGCATACTGTCATGGCAGTGGGTATTACTGCTTCCAAATGACAAGCCACTATTTCCACTGGCCTTTACCCTTGTCATCCTGCATACCACTCTTTTACCTCCTCCCCACTCCAGGTAACTATACCTGTGATGTCACCCACTATGTATGTAACGGCTCTGAACACAGTAGCTTACTACACAGCTGTCATGCTCTTGGATCATTAGAACAATAAACATAATTGAAACATGGGAGAATATAACTGTGATGTGGAAGCTACAAAGTGCATGCAGGTATTGTCATACTGACCTGTGGGTAGTCAACATGTACATATGTGACACTAACCACAAACACCGACATCCCCCGGCAGATGCAACTACACCTGAAAGAGGAAGGCAGAATGTCAAGATCAACATGCTGTTAGTTTTGTTACACATGATACATACTGTTAAATGTACAAAATGCATTCTAAAACTTTAATACATGGTATGTCTGCTGCCTGTCAACACTACTCAACAATATTAATCCACAATTGTCTACCTAGTATGTTCACCCTGTGAATCAGACCATATGAGCATGTCCCTGCACCGATGGTGTGGATGACATGGATGCGCACAGGCATCATCATATGCACAGGGTGATAATGTTTGCCAGAGGCCTAGGCTGCACCATTGGATGACATCATGTGTGTGTGTTAGGGCCTGTGATATCATTGGGCATGTGTGGATGTTATGCCTGTGTGTGTTGAGGTGCCCTACATTTGTTCCTGGTATGTTTATGCATGCACACAGGTCTGGCATGTGGCTGGCCTACACAGTGGTATTATTGACAGCTGCAGACTGTACAAGGCAGGTTTCACAGTTCACGGTGTCCGGCTACAGCCACGTGACCTGCGCCTGCTAGGGGTTGCATGGGCACTACCAGGCAGAGGTCCAGATTGGGTACTTTCTGATGACACATGTCCACTGGAATTGTGTCCCTGTTGGGACCATCCAGTACCACGTGCATGTGGCCTGCTGTGTCCTGGTGTGGACTGAACAGCACCAGCTGCACTGCTGCTGCTACCGCTAGTATGGGAGTGGGCATGTGCAGTAGCATGTTCACGTAGACCTTCAACAGGTGATGTAGCTGACCTACGTCAACGTGCCCAATGCCTCACTCCCACCAGATGTTCCAGCACAGACATTCCACGCTCGAGGATTGACATGCCACAGTCAAGGACTCCCACCATGTCACCCAATCATCTATCCAAAACATCTACAAGATGATGGTGAGCATTTGCAAGTGCCTGGATTTTGTCAGTTAATGAACAGACAGCAGCCCTCTGAAGCCTCAGACCTTCTCTGTTGTGCCATTCAGCACATGCCTGTGCCTCCCTTACATCCCGAAACATGCGTCTGGTGATTCCGGCTGATGTGCTATGTCTCACAAAGGTATGTTGGCCAGTGGTCCTCCTACATGCAGTGCTGGGCACATGCCCGTGTGGAACATTACCAGTCAGTTGACTGGGATCATGGTGTGCAGACACACTTTCCATAGTCTCCACACTTTCCTGTTCCATGCTACCACCCACCAACTGGCTTTCCTCTATGGCCAGTGGTGATGGGGTATGTGTAAGGTACATGCTGTCTGCTATAACACATGCATGCTGTTGTGCACAACTCAGGGATGTATGATAATTACCAATATAATGTGTGCGAGGATGAGGGGGAAACAGGTGGAATAGCAACCAATGGCACAAAGTCAGCCTCTGACAACCCTGCCTGTGCCTCAGTCATACAATCTTCATCACTGCTAGAGTCTGTGGGGACACTAACATCAAGTGGACTGCAGGCGGACAACGCACCTACATCAACAACTGTGAGGGAAAGACACGAACTGTACATTACAAGTTATACCAGACAGACACACAGACAGACAGAGACACAGACACACACACAGAAAGACAGAGACACACAGACACACACACACAAAGACACACAGACACACACACGCAGACAGAGACAGACAGAGACACACATAGACAGAGACAGAGACACACACACAGAGACACACACACACAGACAGAGAAACAAATACAGAGACACACAGACAGAGACACACAGACACACAGACACACACGCTACATGCAGGTGATATGGCAGATGGCATTCAGCTTAGACAATTATAGTTTCAGCTTAATGTAAATGCCACGGAGTACCTATAAGTCCCCAAAAAAATCCAAGTCCAGCATGTTTCATCCGACAACAATAAATGTCTTATAATGCGACCAGCTCAGTTGCACCAAAGGAAGTAGTTCCACAGCTCTTAGTATGCAACTGATAAAGCCCATATTATATGGGTGAAAGTGCTTAACCGAGTTCATGTTGTAGCAGCATTTTAGCTGTTCGTCAGTTGTTTTTGCTTTAGCATTTGTCAACGCTTGTATTCGTGTTTATGTAGTAGCATTACAGCCATTAGTTAAGTTTTCTTGCCTTGGTGTTTTTTAACTCTAGTTGACAATAAAGCATTCGTTGTATACTAAAAGCTGTGGAACTGCTCCCTTTGGTGCAGTGGAGCTGGTCGCATTATAAGATATTTATTGTGGTTGGATGAACCCTGCTGGACTTGGAGGTGTTTGGGCACTTATAGATACTCAGTGGCATTTACATTCAGTTGTACAATTCTTTGTGGTTATTCAATAGTTTCAGCTTAGACAATTATAGTGGTAGTTATCATACATCCCCGAGTTGTACACAACAGCATGCATGTGTTATAGCAGACGGCATGTACCTTACATAATTATAGCAGTGGTTAGCATACATACCTGCATTCCACCATTTGTGTTAGGAGCCTATGCCCCATACTTGCAACACAATGCATGCACTTTGCACCATTGCACTGCACTGCCATGGTGTGTGCAACATACACCACATGTTAACAGGCCATCGTTGACCTTTGTACATCTGCCACTGATGCTTTGTTTTGGGCACCACCCCTATGTATGAGGACATGAGCAGTAGGGTATGTCGACTGCATACTATGTTTGCCTGAGTCCTAGCCTGCATATCTCCCCCAAAGCAGTACATGTCTGTTCAACATTATTCCGCCTGCCCCTGAGCTGAGTCTAGACATTGTGCATGTGGCTGTACACACATATTTCACATGGCTGTCCCTACTTTGTAATGGTGCCACAGACCAGCACTAGTTTACAGTACACCGGCCTACTGTGTGGCGTATGGCCTTGCCAATCACATGTAGTATGACATGTCTTCTGCTGACGTGTTGAAGGACATGCATACATTTGAAACACAATGGTGTCCTTTCCAATCTACAGTACAGTAATGGTGTCCCAATGCAGGGACGTGTTATACTAACATGGGCCTTCAGCTGATGCAATGTTTTCTGTCCACCCTACAAATATGCAAGAACATACTGCACATTGAGCTGATGTGCATAGCTATTGCAGGGCATCATGTGGCTTCACAGTTGCTATACAGTGTGAGCTACTGACACTGTTCATAGCCATGACTATGTTCACATACAATACATATCTAATGTGGAATGTGACACACGTCACTGAGGTGTATACACACTAAACCCTAATGTGGAATGTGTGACACAAGTCACAGAAGGGTATACAGATGACACCCCTGCACATCTGCAACTATATTACTGATGCCTGGCAACTATGCCCACACATAACTAACTTAGCAGTACTCTATGTCCCACATGCCATCTGAGTACCTCACACACATGAGGAGCAGGCATTACAGTGATGTCTGACACCAGCAAGGTGAATGTACTGTATCTGTGGCTTGATGTGGTTGTATGTGTATTTTGTGCAGCACATCTTTGTATTTGGATACTGTATAGGTGAATGCTTTCATGTCATGACACAATCAAGATGTTCAAAACATGTTATGTGGTGGTGTCATGTTATGTCTACACAAGCTGTGCACAGGCCTGTATGATGTTTAGTGTTTCACATCTGCAATATCACCATTACACAAAGGCCATAGTTGTATTGTGTCGAGCCGATTTACAACAGGGTGTACACACATGTACTTCACTTCTACTGTGTGTGTTGCTTCATGTCTCTGGCCATCATCCATGGCCATGTGTACACATGTTCAGTCCAATGGTTGTGATGGCCATCTTATTTCACATGACAGTGTTATCCCATATGACATACACCCGTAGATGTCATATGCTCCACTGAGGACAGGGTTATGCAGACAAAGGGTGGTATGTATGAGATGTGAGACATGTTTTGCAGGATAGTTGAGCAGTGTTGCAGTCAGCCCACTACATGTTATGGACATGCCAGACAGCACATGACATTGTGTGACATTCATAGCAAGGGTATACTCCACAAGGGTGTATCCTGTGGACCGGTCATACTCCAGCTCCAACACATTTAGAGTGTGTGCACACATATGCTCTCTGTACAGTACTGTTTGTATTCCCAGCATGTGTAATGCTGATATGTAGTACCTGTCCCTACAGTGAAACACACCTCCACCATTGTATTCACTGTTATCCACGCATCTGGCAGTGACAGTTTGGAATGTTTAGTGCAGTTGTTTCATATAGTTTTCAATTGTTTCACATGGGTAAACACTGAGAGGCATTGCAGGTTTGACCAGTGTCCATTAACAAGACCACCATACATTATGTGTAAGTGTGTTATGGCAGATAGAATGCAATTAATATGTTCCGTACCTTATCAAGCCTGGTAAATAATAACAATCTCACCTGACACAGGCTGCTGTCACTGCAAAATGTCAGAGGTACCTAAACAGGAGTGTCACAGCAGTAAGACCATTATCCACACCTGTGTGATAGCTACAGAATGCAATGTCCATGTTAGTACATAAGCTCATACAATACACTATACTATAGAGTATGCACATATGTGCATACATAGAGTAGCAGACTATAGTATGTGGCATGTGTGCATACAAGCCTTGCGTATGATGTTACATTACATATTGAACAGTAGCACATGTAACTATGTGAAATATAGTTGTGTTATATGTGCAGTAGTGACTTACCAGGCAACTCCAGGCTCGGTGGTTGAGAGACACCCACCTCCACAATACCAGCTAAAGCTTGTGGATGGAGGTCTGCAGGTGTCCCCAGGTTGGCCAGTAGCTCCAAGGTATGGGTGAGTGGGGGCAGGGTGAGTGCCCCCCCACCTGTTGCACCTTGTTCTCTGGCGATTGCATTAGCACGCTGTTTTGCCCATCTTATGAGGTCAGTGCAGTGTCTGCGCACCTGCTGATAGGTGCAATTGTGAGTACAAGCATCATTTACCCTCCTGCAGCGTTCCTCCCACAAGGCATTCTGCTTCTGTGCATCCTGTGGCACATGACTGAAGAGTGTTGTATGGTTGTCGAGGAGCTATGGGACGAGGACCTCATCCTCCAAACGGCTGTACTCTGGCAGTCTGCTACATGGCATACCTGGAAGATGTAACAATGGAGACAGGTCACAGTAACTCACAGAGAAGTACAGAAGTACAGTTGAACATACATGTGTATCACATTTATTAAGATTACACATATGTCTTTGCAAATCTACATGATACTAACACCACTGACATGTATAAGTCGCACACATTTAACACTTACTGCTGATGTGATGATATTACCATATATGTGTGTGTCATGTGATGACACTGCTCATACACCATGTGGATGTTATCTTGACTTGGGCATGTCTGTTTGCCTGTAATGGTATCTTTACCTATCAGCACATGCCTGGATGTGTTCTCATTAATGCAATCAGCCTTAATGCTGTGTATATGTCACATATATAGTCATACATAGCTGTTAGGGACATGACCTGTGACTCTGCAGACTTGCAAGCATGTATGTGTTTTGCCATATACATCTAGATGGCACTGCACAGCTGTGTAGCTTCCTGCCATGTATTGCCTGTGTTGCACATGTGTAACACATGGGACAATAGCTAGGCTGATGGTATTTCCAGGGTTGGATATCAACTATAACATGTATGGTCATAGTGATCTAGTAGGCTATATGCCCTGGGCCATTTATGAGCCTAGGCAGACAGGTTACCTAGCTGT
Organism: Protopterus annectens; assembly: GCF_019279795.1. Taxonomy (NCBI): domain Eukaryota; kingdom Metazoa; phylum Chordata; order Ceratodontiformes; family Protopteridae; genus Protopterus; species Protopterus annectens. Next base: position 292,482,077 of record NC_056728.1, read on the forward strand.
AGGCAACAGACAGGTAAGTTTCAGTGGCCAGTTCAAGCAGTGCCACAGAACTGATATACATGGTTACTGATATATTTGGCATGTGGTCATCACACCATGTCACAGAGAGGAGCGATGTGCAGCTTCGCTGGACAGGGATGCATAGTATGGCAAGAGTATGTAAAGTGCATGGGTCAGAGATCTGTCAGGCATGTTGTGATCCTTGTACTAGAAAGGTGGATGTCCATGAAGTATGTGTTATTTGGGATCAGGATGTGTTAAGTGTAGCATGTCCAAATCATCTGGGTTGGACATGGCTTTATTCAGGGTAGGCTGCATGCTACATAGTGCAGCTAGGGATTGGGAAGGGCATTGTAGGCCATCTACACATGGGCAATAACCCTTAAAGGAAATATGTGATCTATTATGGGTCACATGGGTGTTGAGTATGTCTGAGCAAATATCTCTACATTCCTGGATGGCACCCTGTCATGATTAGGGGTGCCACATACAACTACCTGTCTGGTGTGGTGAAGTAGTGATCAAAGGATGGAGTACTGTCCAGCTGCATCCCATACACACAGTTGCCATTATGTTGACCGCTGCCTAGGTGGTAGTTCATGGGTGCAGGGTTTGTAACATAGGGGATGAAAATGCAATACTTAGCTGTCAGATTGTGGCCATACATCACACACCACACACCTGACACAATAAGGCCCTTCGGTATGTTGAATGCAGCACACATTGAGTCGACTATTGCTCCTAGTCATAGTCATTTGCAAACATCAATAGGCTGATGCCTTCAGTGTTAGTCTGTTTGGTATATATAACAAAGACGGGGAGTACCAGGAATGAATCCTGTATTACTGTGGCTGGCACTGGTTTGATGTGTCTGTATTAGTCAGACACTGACTATAGTGTTTGGTTCTGCCAGCAGTCCAACTGCCAACCACTCCTGTGACATAGGAATTTACACCTAGTTTACTGAGTTTAGCTGGAACACAGTATGGGTGATGGTGTCCTACGTCCTGGCAAGGTCATGATATGCAGTGTGAATCAATCGTACTGTTATCTACATCTGTACCGAGTAGATCAAATACATTGATCATGGTTCATGGCCTTACGGACCTGCCTCAGCAGGGCAGTTGTGCACTATTTCCCATTATCAATGGTGTCTCCCTCTTTATGGGGTGTGATAACTGTTGCTGGGCACCATTCGGTGTGTACACAGTCTGACATGGAGCTATGATTGAACATGATGTGTATGTGGATAGCTGAATGTGCTTACATTTGTGTAGGATACACCCTGGGATGATGACAGGTGCCATGAAAGCTGTATGTATAGCTTTAGAGAGTGCAGCCTGTACCTGCATAGTCGTTATTACAGTGGCCCTGTAGTGTACATGGATATATTACTAAGTGCACCTGTTGGGGGGGTGGAGGTGGGAATGGGTTTAGGTTCTCCAAGACCCTATCTGGATGAACGGATGCTATTTCTGTAGGTGCAGTACTTCCCATACCATAGTGCTGTGCAGCACGGCAGGTCTTGTCGCTGTCATTAAGATTAATGACACACCTATAGAATGATCTGTGCTTGGCCTCATAATATGTGGCTGATTAGTTTCACAGTAGCTTTGTGTGGTTTTATATGGTGCATCTGCATCTTACTGAGGCTGACCAGGGATCACCTACACTCGTGTGTGTTCACTCTTGCAACAGTTACTACCTTCTGTTGTACAGTTTAAAGCATGGTACCACCAGTTTGCCTTTTTGTTTGTGTTGGGTTGAATCCTGGTTCTGTTTCAATGGCACAATCACTGTATATGTGTGACTGCTTAAGGTTAATTTGTGTAGGATTCAGCATTTGCACATGCATTGTCCATCTGCATGGGTACAATGACAGTCACCACTCTGCTCTTAGGAAATATAACATTGGCATTGGAGACTAACTATGTGTAGCATACTGTTAGCCCTGTTTGTATGACTACTGTGATCCAGGTCAGTGGGGTCAATGGAATCCAACATGCATTGAGTGCAGATGTTGGTACATGAGAATTCTTCCCAGTTCATAATGGAATAGCTGAGAGTAGTCATTATTATGGTTCTGTCTCAGACCTAATGTTCCCCATTACAGCACATTATGACAGTTGGGAAATCCGCAGCCTGGTGGGTGATCTGTCTCAAGGTGCAATTTGAATTCCACTTTGGCACAAAGATAGTTGCTCAGCATAATGCATCTGAAGTTATGCAAGTGCAACTAGCATAGGGGTGTACTGGTGGGTGATCTGTCGCAAGGTGCAATTTGAATTCCACTTTGACACAAAGGTAGTTGCTCAGCATAATGCATCTGAAGTTATGCTAGTGCAACTAGCATGGGGGTGTACATATCCTTCAGGAATATGGACACACCTGCGGCCTGTATGTTCCAATAAAGGAGAATGGGCAAGAGGTGAGGTATGTGTTATAACATGGTCATGCAGGTGTGCTCTCTGGAGTGTTGAAACATGTCTCAGCCACTGTACAGATATGTTCTCCATGTTAGGGATTGACATATGTGTGTCCGCATCATGTTTCTGACATGTATCATTGTGTAGCAAGACCCACAGTTTATTGCTTGGCTGTCCCTGTAACAGCAGTGGACCTTCACTTGAACTGTGCATGATGTAGGCACTATAGGGGAAGCATGAGCCCTAGGCAGTATCCAGAGTCTCAGGGGTGACAGGTGCAGGCCTTGTCTGGCAAAGCATAATGGTCTGTCAACCATGTTATCCCAGGCAGACAGATACTGGATACCCTTTGACTTGCACCACTCCACTAGACAATTGTGCAATACAGTCCTTTTGTCCCTGTACTGCAGTGCTATTCTGGCCAATGGCAGAATGTTACCCAGGCCTTGGGACATACCTGCATGGGCTACAAGACCTGACAGTTCCTACATGTGTTTCCATGCAGTCCAGGTTACTGCATCACAGGTCCTGCATAACAACATGAAATATGACAGAGCTATGTGTATAGTTCAAAAGGTGGTCTGAGTGTATGGGTATGTGGCTAATCATGGTAGACAGGCAGCTGACAGTATGTATGCCCTCATATAGGTTGGTGTGTAATATAGTGCTAGAGTTTGCATTCACAAATGAGTAGTGTTGGGCATGTTATCAGTCACGTGTTCTGAGGTGTGGCACAATTATGCAAACTATGTCATACAGTTTGTGTATTTTGGTGTCTGCCTCTTCAAGCTTGGGGGGGGGGGCACTTGTTTGGCCAGATACTTAGAATCATCTGTGAATGTGTGTGATTTCTGGTAGTATGTGTGGGTGTCCTTACTGTGTTCTGGTAAGGGTATGTGTTGGTTGTGTTGATGAGCTGCATGTGTTAACTTACACCTCATGACTGTCCAGTCCAGTCATGGCTGTAGACTGGGCTGCCTTCCAGCTTACCAATGCAGCTGCATTTCAAACAATGTTTGGTGCATGGTGTTAGGTGGGTTTGGCATTGTACATGGCACAGAGATTACATTCCTCCAGGATGGCCACATACACAAAGCTCACATTAGTAAACACCAGTAGCTGAGTAGTGGATATGCCTGCATGGGCATTCAGTACTACAAATACCAAGTACTGTATTTCGTTTACGTATTGCTTATGAAGATGTTTTAGACAGTGATGCTCACATGTAAATATTTGTGTTATGGGCGGGACAACACTGGCTATTACGGAAATATCGTAGCTACCTTTAGCAGCAATCCTCCTCTGAGGAGCACATCACATCCTATTAGTTGATTACAGGTGATGCAAGTGTCTACACGTCTGCTTCCTTCTCTGGGTATATACTCACATAGCCACCAGGACCATGAGCTCTGTTGGGCACAGGCATCCACTCTCCAAACAGAGTCATGTATCAATAGACTCTGATGCCACTATCAACATGATCGGGATATAATCAGATAGTGTGAGCCATCGCCTATGAAGCGGCTATTACACATGGGCAGTTGTCTCCTACATCTTACACTCCTACTGCAGATGTTACACTGGAGTTAAAGTCGATATGCAACCTGTTTCATTACCAGTGCTATGCACTACCTTTTATACAGCATTTGCAAGCGGCTGTTAGGTTGGCAATGAGAGGTTGGGCTACATAAACCTGGTAGTTCAACCAGTGTGTCTCTACTCTCTGTATCCACTCTATGTAGGTGTGCACATAGCCATTTGGCTCAGCCCTGTAACAAGGGTCACTACACATTTGCATAATGTACACATGCATGACTCTTACTGCTTGCAAACAATACTAGAGAGGACCTGCCCTGTAACAAGGGTCACTACACATTTGCATAACATGCACACACGCACAGCTCTTATTGCTTGCAAACAATACTAGAAAGGTCTAGCCCTGTAACAAGGGTTACTACACATTTGCACAACATGTACACACACACAGCTCTTATTGCTTGCAAACAATACTAGAGAGGTCTAGCCCTGTAACAAGGGTCACTACACATTTGCATATCATGTACACATGCACAGCTCTTATTGCTTGCAAGAGATACTAGACAGGTCCAGCCCTGTAACAAGGGTCACTACACATTTGCATAACATGTACACATGCACAGCTGTTATTGCTTGCAAACGAAACTAGATAGGACCAGCCCTGTAGTAGCTAATTACATGTACATCAGCTACGCTGCTACTGCCTTAGCCAATACAATGGCTACAGTGGAGTATAATTGAATACTCCACTTGGGCGTTGTCTCTTTGCCTCACTTGTGAGGAAGACAGCGTGGAAGTGTTGTTTGGAATCTATTGCAACAGCTGTATGGAGACGAACAGTAATATATTGTGTGTAATGCCTAGAGGATTTGGTCTAAATGTGAGTACTGCTGTCATATTTCTGAACATTGCTACTTGTGCAGGGTTTGTCTGTACCTAATACTTCTGTATATGTTTCAGTCTGGCCAGGTTGTTTGACTAGCTCAAGGCTGCATAGCTATGCATATAATGTTAGGGGGTTTACAGTGTGCTTACCAGACATATTTAGTTTGGTGTTACTGTGTATCATTTCTGTCATGGATATTTGCAGTCATTGCAGTTGTGCTGGTGACTGTGTCCATAGAACATATTTGTAATAGTGTATTGGCATATACTCTTCATATGTTATGTTCATATTGTTTGGGGGGGTAGAATGTGTGATTGCTGTGGTCTATGTTATACTCAGATATGAGCACTTCGGATGCTGTCTACAGACATGTGTGTATGTGTATATATATATATATATATATATATATATATATAAATATATATATATATATATATATATTTTTTTTTTTGTTTTGTTTTGTCTTTCGGCTTTTCCCAGTTAGGGGTCGCCACAGCGGAACTCCGGTCCACTAATGATTGGCAGTAGATTTTTACATGCCGAGTTGCCGGCTCTGATGCACAACCTTCAACGAAGCTCATTCAAGCATGTTTCTGCACAGAAGATGCTCTAGCTGAGAATCGAACAGGACAACGTCTTACTGTGAGGTGACAATGCTACCACAGCACCACCACCGCAGTATATATATATATATATATATATATATATATATATATATATATATATATATATATATATATATATATATATATATCTATGTGTGTGTGTGTGTGTGTGTGTGTATATATATATATATATTATTGCATATGTTTATCTGTACCTCCATAAATGTGTAGATTTTTTTAACTTATCTATATATCTACATATATGTAGACCTGTATATATCGACATGTCTCTATGTATCTCTTTCTCTCTCTCTCTCTCTACATATATATATATATATATATATATATATATATATATATATATATATATATATATATATATCTATATATATATCTATATATGAGCATACACCTTTAATTGGGTACATGGCGGGTTGTCCTATTTCAACACATTCCTCCCTTTTGTGTTTTAACCTGTCTGCATACACAACTGGGATAGGTACATCCTAGATAGCTTAGTGTTAGGTTGCTCTGAGGATGGAGTATATGGTTGCAGGTTCTCCTGCTGGAAGGTGTTATTATTCCACCTCTCAGAGTAGGCACTGGTAGGGAAAGTGTGAATAATGCACATTTACGTAATTGTAAGCAGATTTGCCCATGGTCTGCACGACATTAAGCAAAGGTTAAACCTGTGAAGCGCTTCTCCGTTTACCATGTTTCAGTGCCGCTTACCATCGCACAAACTCGTGGAAACCCGCTTACAACTGCTTAAGAGTGCTTTAATCCACCTACATCCAACAGCTCTTATTCTGGCCCTCAAAATAACCTAACAGCCCTTGCAGGTCTTGACCCCGGGACCATGAACATCATAGTCACTGACTTTACCACTAAGGCATCTGAGATATGTACAAATGTTATGGTGTTTAGAATATACATTGTGCTACAGACATTCCTCACTACTGAAAACAAATGTGACAGCCAGTTGGTGTACATATGTCTGATACATGTTAATGTTCATATGGTTGTGAAATTAGGTATTGCAGTGTGACATGACAGGGTGTATTATGAATGAGAAAGGTTCTTGTTTTGAGTCCTTTTTATATTGTCCCCATACTCCATATATACCCCTCCAGTTCACTTATTGGACTTCCGACCCAGGCCCTCCTTGATGCATTATTGCATTACCCATCATTCCTCCCCCACCCCAATCTTCACATACACAGCAACCAACCCTTCTGTGGTGAATTAGGTTAATATTAATTGCTATAATACCAGAGCTGCATGTTTTTTGTGTACACTCCAATTCCTTTGGAGTGCTTCTGTGTCATGAAGTGTGTTCATAGATGTTTATATATATATGACTATTGATGAAACTGTATAATATATTTATATATATATATATTTTTTTGTATTAATTTGTAACAGTAATACATATGTAGACTGGAATGTGTTGGTTCACAAACTACATTACATTACAATGTACTGTACATATGTACACAAAGTGACTGTCCCATATTTGATCATTACAGTGAAATGCATATGGTATAAGGTGTAGTCTCAAGAGCTTGAACCATGTATACACCTCGGATGGCTTAGTGGTAAGTCCCATGACTATAGTGTACATGATCCAGGATTCAACACCTGTGATGCTTTGCAAATGTTTTTTACTCCAGAATAAGACTCATTTAAGCAGATGTAATCATGTTTAAAAGTGTTTGTGTGACATTATATCAGTGGTTAAACACAGTTAAACAAATTTTGTAAAATATAACCCGTGAACGCAAACACAGCCACATCCGCTAACTACTCAGGATATATACATGTCAGTGAAGTAACATCTCACTATGTGTCGACATAGCATTACATTGTCTGTTGACTGTACTCTCCAGCACACATGGGTTTATATGGGTGTTTTGAATATTTATTATACAGATGATTACTACCTATATACATGTAAGCTGTGGTTAAGGTATACTTTTGAACATGATAAACATCCCTGCCTTTATCGGGATTGTAACCTTGAATGCAGAGATAGTATGCAGATGCTGTAACCATTACACTGTTGACATTAACGTTGCTTCTGCCTATTTGCTATTTAGATGTTTTCTATGTATAAGCTAGGCTAAGCAAAGGGCGGAGGCCCCCAAACTCACTGAGCTTCACATACTCTTGAAATAACAACATATAGCAAATGTACTGTGAGACAATACATTACATTCCTAACTACATTAGGCATAGCCCCTCACTGACACACTTCAAGGGGAAACCTTGTTGTGTGAATGGGTAACAGAATATACACCCATGGGATCATGTGTCCCAGAACCATACAGCCAGGGGATGGGGGAGCCTATCCAGTTTGATAGCTGCGAGACCTGTTGAGAGAATTGAATGGTGTTGTATTGTCCCATTAACATGCCCTCTTTAGATCACTAAGAGCCCCTATCATCCTCCACAACCACAGTCTTTAGCAGCTTCCAGCAACTCTGCCTGGAATTGCTTCATTGGCTGTGCTTGACAAAGGCTCAGTTACTTCATCAATGGTGCGAGGAAAGCCAACACACTGTAGATATGCTTCTAATTGCCCTTGGGCAGATAGGTAGTAGGCTATCTGTGAACCTCTAACATGCAGGCCATCACAGCCATAATATGTGAATAAATAGACCTTCAAATCACAATATACAATGAGAAATCACCATGTAGTCAGGAAACAGTTAAATACAGCAAGAATATACAGATCACTGATACTTAGATACTCCAAAAGCCTATCTTGGAAGCTAGAAGATTTGTATAAGTTTAAGGCTTTCTGTTGCTTACCAGTAGGTAACCTACAGGGGAGATGAAAAACAAGCACAGATGGGGAACATGCATGCAACGATACCATACCGACCTATGTGTCAGCCTTAGGCTTCTGAATACTGGCAAAGGCTATTGGTGAACTCATGGTGCCTTATTTAGGAGAGTCTTGAAGGTGAATACCAGCTCCCTAAACAGCACAATAGCAGATTCAATGAGGATTATGATACTCAACACCAGGGTTGTGATCACAACATGCATGCACTCACAGCACTCCTCAGGATGGACAACATCAACATCTGTGCAGTAAGTGAGATCTGTGTTAAGCCTCCTGAGAGCACACCAGCACTACCAGACTACAACCCATACCACACATTTCAGCCACAGAACATGGACTGACACAGACATGGAGGGGCTGTATCCATATTCATCAGGGGTACCTACACCTTCAGGTTAGTGGGACAGCATGATACCTCTGAGATCATCCATGTTCAGCTATCATCAGCCACAACTGCAATGTAAACTGTTGCCTGCTATGGATCACCCTCCATGACCCAAGACCACCACTCCACCTACCTGGAGACAATAGAGAACATGACAGTCCTAACATACACCCTGGCATTGGCCGATGTCAACTACCATACCATTAACTGGGAAGCTTACTCCGGTACTCACTTCCAGGCCCAGTGCTTCCTGGAATGTATCACCTCATATGCCCTGTATCAGGTGGCAACCTCCCTAACATGGGGTGGAAACTACTAGAAGTTGTCATCACCGACATGGGCAACAGGTGCACCACAGCGGAGGTTAACCAGTCACTGGTTAGATCTGACAATGAACTATTCACTGTTTCCACACCCAAGCATCCCCCCCACTCACAGATACCACAGTGTATACCTTTCTTACAGCTAAATTTACACTACTAGTGACAGGGGTGGGGGTTTCACAGCCCCCACACTAAGGAGAAAGACTGCTCAAGATACAGACAGATTTACAAATGCAGTCTATATACACCTACACGGATGTATAGATCGTGCCATCACTGGTAAACCAAGACTCACTCCTCCTATACGAGGAAGACAAGGACACCAGTCTGGTGGACCTTTGCAATAAACAGGTTATACTACAGAAGTAGGACAGTGTTCCAGAAAAACAGCAAATCCCACGAAGGGCAGACATCTGTGACCACTATTAGTATGGTACATAGGTCCCTCATGACATCATCCAAGGCTAACATCAGCAGGAGAATACTCAAGGATTCAAACGATAACCACAAAGCCTTCTTTGGCTATGTCAAGGATCTACATGGTGACACACAGATTTGCACTGTGCCGGTGAAATATAGCACAGAATATGCTGACCCTACTGATATTGCCAACATTCTTGCAGATACATTCTGTGCATACTTCACCCACTAAAGAGCCCACAACACTACCCGAAAGGTACAGTATCCCACACATCAATGACACACAGGTGGAAATGGCCCTCTCTAACAGCAGAACATAGCATCAATGGAGGCAGATGTTGTCTCAGACGGCATCTTGCAAACTGTACAAGACAACCTGACCTCCCACCTAATTAAGCTTTCCTACCTCAGCCTTTGCTACATGCCCATACAATGGCGCATGGCAATGGTTATTCCACTCCATCAAGGTGGAATCACAACTGACTGACCACAGTGACTACCACCCCAAAAGCCTGACTAGCCTGGTCTGCAATGGTATGGTTTGCATCCTCTTGTCACTCATTAACAAAGACATTGGTAACCTCCAAACACGTGACCCAACACAGGTCAGCTTGGCTGAGTGTAGTTCATGCCTACTGACCCTGTTTGGCATCTCACCAAGATGTTAGATGATGGGGGAGGTGGTTCACACATACTACCTGGACCTCCCCAAGGCTTTTGACACCATGCCCCACTCAGGTATTATTGATAAACACACCAGCCTGTACATACACCCATGCATCACTGGTTGGGTTGCCAATGGGCTTAAACGCAGAACCCACATGGTATGACTAGCGGTCTCCAGGTCCAACTCTTGACCAGTCATGACTGGTGTCCCACAGGACTCAGTCCTGGGAGCCCTACTGTTTGGCATATATGTCTCAGAGATACAGGCAAACACAGGTGGACTACAGCAGACCATGTTTGGCAATGACTGTGAACTGGGAGCCTTGACTGATAGTCCAGCTGACAGACATCCCTCAAGGAGCCTCACAGAGAACATCACAGGGTGTCAACATCACGGCCTCCAGCCAAGTGCCACTAACTGCATGGTCATTCCATTGTGGAATTGGCACCCACATATTAACACATAAGTGGCAGCCACTTTAATAAGGATGAGGTAATGGGGTATCTGGGGACTAAGGTAGATAGTGATCTCCCCTTTGACAATCATATCTCCACAGTAGTTAGGACATCCTTCTATGTAAGCCATCTGATTACTAAAGGATTCCCATCTAGACATACTGGGGTTACAGTGCCCCTTTACTCATCACTCATCAGTCCCATCATAGGGTATAATAACCCATGTGGGATGTACCTCAGAAGACACTTCCAGCAGCTGGGAGGTCCACGAATGTACCTCGCCAAGGGGAATACTGGCCTCAAACATATGGCTTATGCAGTCAGACTGAATAAACTCCTGCTTTACTCAGTGGCATCTCGTTTACCCAGAGATGATCTCTGCTGGCCAACACAGCCATGTCTAACTCAGGCTTGATGGATATGCTCCATGTATGGGAATCCATGTCACAGTGAGCCACACACTGTAGTGAGCCGAACCTTGCCAAAACAATAACTGGAAGATGCTGGAGGGACAGCTTCCTGTCACAGGCACTCCCCATACATTGGAACAACATCCCTAACTACATTATACAGAACCCCTCACTAACAGTCTGCAAGAGAAACCTTGAAGAGTGGATGGGGAACAGTAGATGCACCCCAGGGATGCCGCCATTGGCTCTGCTCCACAGAGGGACAGTTAATGAATCAATTGGGTGGCAAAAACTGACACGTTTTGGCTGGGCTTATGAATGGCCTCTGGCAGTTGGCTAAGTACCTACCTATGAATCTATACATACAGTATCTGCATATGCTGATAGCTTAATTTACTGTTCAGGTGTTCACGTACCTTGTGCCAATAGCAGTTGTGTGTGCAATAATTGAGGGCTGCCTATGTTGGATGCACACTGTATATTTCCTATACATGACAATTTACAGGTAGTTTTGTGTGTGTGCCATCCATTTTTACTGTCCGTGCAGGTGGAGAAAGGTGCCATTCCCTAGGTGCCTACACTGTCAGTGTGTGTGCTATATGTTCCCTCTTTGCCAAGGCATGGGCAGACTGGGCACGTCTCCGTCTGCCTACTGGGGCTAGCTCAGGGTGTTTGTGGTCTGAGTACCTCTGTGCCTGTGGGGCCCTTGGCAATGGTGGTGGGCTGTGAGGGCTTTCACCATTATGTCCCTGCTGCAGCTGTTTCCATAGGACCATATTGTGTAGCATGGCACACACTATAAAGATGTGGGCACATGTGGCTGGAGAGTACTACAAGGCTCCACCAGATATGTCCAAGCAATGGAACTGTGAATTCAGCATCCCAAACACACGCTCTTTGATGATTCTGGTTTGTGCTTGTGCCTCATTATGGCATGGTTCCAGTGCATAGCCAGCATTCCCCACCAGGTGGCCATTTGTGATGTCCCCCCTGGCAAATAACTGATACAGCTGTGAGGCATGCCAGATGTTGGAGTCTTGATAGCTTCCAGGGCTGCACGCACACACATCCATGATAATGCCCTGGGCATTGCACATGACCTAGCAGTTGATGGAGGGGTATCCCTTGCAGTTTTCTGTAGCGCCTACCCTGCTCACTGGGTGGTGACTTGATGTGTATGCGTGTGCAGCCTATTGCACCCTGTACCTCTGGGTATTCTGCCACCTGGTGGAAGAGATGCATATTGTTGGCCAACTCCTCCTTCATTCTGGAGAAGTATATGTGCTCATTGGCATCTGGTAACATGACATCCAGGAACTGGTGTAGTACCCTGGATGCTGATGTCTGTGAGATCCCCATGATATCCCCAGTTGGTCTTTGAAAGGTACCTGTAGCTAGTATTCTCAGGCTTACACATACCTTTGTATCCACTGGGATGGGTTCCCCTCTGTTTGTTCTGGCTCTGAGTCGTGGCCGGCACAGCTCCACATGTTGGTGTAGGATGTCGCTGTCCACCCTGTAATGCGCTACTGTCTCCAGATCATGTAGCCATTGGTAGGTTACCATGGATCTGAACACTCTCCTCCTCCTCTGGTGCCTGAGGTGGTCATGTGCATCATCCTCCACACCACCTTCAGTCTCCAAAACATGCTGGTGGATCAAAGCTATGGCAGCCCCTAACATGTACATAATAAAAGTTCCCCGTCTGTATACACCACTGGTGCAGAGTGTATGGGAATACACAAATGTGTGTGAGGTGCTTTCACACTTTATAGTATTGTGCTATGGATGCTGCTGATGTCAGTGGGTGTGTATGAGCTATTCCATCTGCAGCGTGTCTTAATTATGGGTTTTGCAATGAGTACTGCAAGTATGGGACCTTTACTGTAGAGATCTACTTGCCTGCCTTGATTAATCTGTTGCCCTTTAATTCACTTTTAGACCTGGATCCCCTCCCATTATCAGGCATGCATCCACCTGCCGTCTTTCTTGTTTTGTACTTTCCCTACCCAGTAATGGCAAAATGTGCCTTGTAGCTGATATACTGCAAATCGGCTTTGTTCCGCTTTAACACTTTAATGTTTTCTTTGCAGTACAGCCTCTCTTCTTTCCTGTTCTGCAGGTAGCTGCTTGTAGCCTTGTTAGCAGTTGTCAATGGCCCACTGAAGGCTCCTTGGTGTTAATTAGCCATTTGTAGTTCAATTTCACTGCTGCATCATTTCCCTTATTTCTTTCCTATATCCTTCCTTTTTCAGCTGCAGTGCGTGCCACGCATACCTGTTTACCGGGTTTACGCGCGTTTTCATCTCCGTTCACATGCATACTCAGTTACCTTGTGTACTCTCAGCTAAGCATAGTTATGGCCAATTCGACACAACTCTATCCTGCTGCTTTGCCTAGCTAGGGGCAAACCGGTTTAGCAATGCTCCAATGTGCTTACAGCAATGGCGACACACCCGTCTCTTGATGTCATCTTTATCTCAAGGGCACACCTCGGTGTTATAATGCTATGCTATGAGGTGAATCCTTACACCAGCGGGGAATCTAAGATTCACTATTACTCCTCTCATTTGCATGGCATTGCCTACTAATTCCTAGCTACTGCGCATAACACTGTCACTGCCCCTTAGCAACCCTTGCGTCATAGTATGGTGTAGCACTCCTGCCATTGACTATTATGCGGAAATCGTGATATGTGTTTAATTGCAGTTTATTCTATATTTTATATATTACTTGCGATCCCCTTTGCACACCACTGCCCTGCACTTCCACATCACGATAGTGCGACTATATATATTAAATGTTAATTTTATATTTTGTACATTTTTTTCATGCCAATGGCTATATATTTAACCATTGGCATATATTAACAATATAATACATGTGGTTGGTCAGCTGTCATGGCTCCGATATTATGTTTGCAAAAAATGTAAACCGTTTTCTGAGGTTTACATTTCTGCATGCTTACACTATGCCTGCACCACTTCCTGGATCGCTACATACCTTCATTTGCATGCTACACTGCTGCACATGGGGTAATTAGCATACAGGCTCAGGAGTTGTGCAGGCATAGCATACGCAGGTAGTGCACGTGGAAACAACTCGTACCTGAATCACTCGGCAGCCATATTTGGTGTTAGAACGCCGACGCTACGCCTGCACCTGGCGCAAGCTTCATGAATCCCGGGGACTATTTCAAAAGTTTAAAGATAACTATCAGAAATTGGAGATACAAACTAAGAAGACTTTCTTTCCCAAAGCCTTACAGTGGTTACTCTGATGATTTTGGCAGCACCAAATATCGATTTAAAATTATAAAAGAAGAAAACGACAAAAGGAGAAAATCTTTCTAGTGAGAAATGTTTATCTAAAAATTATACAAGATGTACACAGAAACCTGTGCATTTGAAACATTACATTTTATCTGATTTTGTTTTCTTTTACAGAATGCTGAGTGAAAATTAAAACCGGTAAATATATATTTCAAGTGATTTTTTTTAATAGGATGCTGAAATAAGCACTGGTGAGGACCTAAACATGTTGCTTAAAAAAAGGTTTGAATATGGAATGTCGTATTTCATTCTAGCGTCTCAAGAAATGATTAATGATTGTAAATGCTAGAAACTTGTTTAGGAAAAAAATAAAATAAAATGACTGATACGATATTTTGAAAAGGCCAATGCCTACAATCTCAGAAAAGGTCTGATCATAATAAACCAGCTAAATGAAATCTAAAAAGAGAGTTCACAAGTGCAAAGGATTGAATAACAGTATATTGACAGCTAATTCCAAGGTTGTGCTGCCTAAGCTTGATTTTTTAGTAAGGTTCACATACTGCAGACTCTTGAAGTCAATGTTTTTGTAAACTAAAACAACTTGCTTGAGATTGTTCAGTATGCTAGACATTCAGTATTCAGTGATGCTGGTAACCGATGTGAGATATATGAATACAAAATGTCGCACAGATGATACACACTCCTCGTTTACATGTGATAAATGATTGGTGCTTTAGCAGGAGCTGCTGATCCTAACTTGTCCAATATATTAAGACTAGAATGTTCTGCATAGACGAAAACAAGCAAAAATTTTGATTTTGTCATGGTTTTATAGGTAGCTGGAAACTGTAAAGAAACTGCAGGGAACCACCATGATGAATGTAAAAAACAGTTTAATTTAAAAGAGAACAAGCGCTTTCACGCACCACCAAGGCGCGCTTCATCAGGTTACAATAATTAGCTAAAAATTCATCATTTAAATACTGAAATACTCATAATTAACCAATCTAATCATCAATTAAACAGATCTATTAAATCATTTAAAGAAACAGTGTCAAATTTAGCATCAAGCCTATACTAAGAATTTCTTTAACATATAGAGCGTGAATGCTTCTAAAGACAAACGAAACTTTCATCAACTTTGATCAAACATTAATTTCAACAATGTATCCCAAACTAATGATGTATTCAATTCATAAATTCCTATCCAAGATAGACATATAACACTGTATTTTTACTACCAGTAACGTGTATTATAAATGTAATACTGGTAGATGTTAAAAGTATGTATCTCAGAAAAGAGTCACTGGGATTTTTCACAAGATGGCATCATATTTAAATGTCTATATAATGTATATATTTCATTCACTACTGATAAAAATATATATATGAATTCATTATAAAACAAATAAATAAATAAATAGTCTAGCTATGAATTAATTATAATAACCATATTGATGAAATAGATCAAAAATTTTTTCTTTGTTATTTTCAATTTTTATTGTTTTCATTTTTTAAAAACTAAGACTAAAACTAAAAGTATAAGTAATTATTCATCTATCTCCTAATAAGGCTGGTCTAATACTAACAGCTAGATTCAAGCCAGGTTCGATATGAGATCTAAAATTAAAAATCCATTTTAGCTCATGGAGTTCAAGGGACCCCATAACATCCCCTTCTCTCATATTATTGTGCACTATTTGGATGACCCTGAACTTAAAATGGTGCTTAGGGAACTGCTGGCAATGCTTAGCCAGTGCATTATTGATGTTCTCCTTCCTTATGTCATAGACATGATTATACATGCGATCCCTTAGCCTCCTCGACGTCATACCTACATAGTAGGCATCACCTAACTCACAGGTGGCTAAATAAGTGACGTTTTTGGAATCGCATGTCGCATAAAAAGTTGGTGTAAATACTGTAGCTAATCCTGGCACTTCAAATGCCTGAGTTTTTGATATATGTCTACACATACTACATTTAGTGCATGGGTATGTTCCAATCTTATATAGTGCTCTAATGTCTAATTGTAAAGCATTTATTTTATCATTACAAAGTAGTCTTTTTAAGTTCAGACTATTATTAAATCTAAAAGTAGGTTTATTACCTACTATCTGCGCTAAAATTGGATCAAGTAAAAGTATCTTCCAGTTATTTTTGACGACATCCATGATGTGATTTATATCGTTGGTATATTTAATACTAAATGCCAAACTTGCTTCTTTTCTCTTAAAATTGCTGGAGAAACCTCCTCTTTTAACATGCGTAGATGTCTCAAGCGTTGATGATGTTAAATCATTAACTAAATCAAGAGGATAGCCTCTGCTAATAAAGCAGTTCTTTTGAAAATCAACCCGGGTATTTAGATCTTCTTTTTACTACATAGCGTAGAAATTCTAGTTATCTGTCCTTTAATCACATTACGAAATGTGTAGCGGGGATGCATGCTGTCAAAGTGGAGAATTGCATTCCTCCAGCATGGCTTCCTATAAAGTGTTGTGACAATGTTACTCATATCATCTTTAGAAATAGTAATATCCAGAAAATTAGCATGAGTATATGATTGTTCAAAAGTAAACTTTAGGAAAGAAGTAGTAGATTCCATATAGGCAACAAACTCATATAATTAATCTAAATCATTATTCCAAAATAGAAGGATGTCATCTACAAAACGCCTGTACAAGATAATATTTTTAAATCTCTCATTATTAAAAATAAATCTGTTTTCCCATTGGTAAATCACTAAATTTGCATATGCATTAGCACAGGGAGTGCCCATTGCCACTCCCCATGTTTGTGCATATGCTTGATCATGAAAGAGAAAAACATTATTATTTAATACAACATCTAAAAGACTACAAACTAACATTTGGCTTGCATTATCTAATGTTCCATTGGTATGCAAAAACTCCCTAATAGCTTCCAAGCCAAAATCATTTGGAATACTTGTAAATAAATCCTTAATGTCTAACGTAACTAGTAAAGTATTACTATTAATATTATTACATAGGGAGTCCAATTTTAAATCATATAACAACCCATAGGAGTCTTTCAGAATGGTAGGTATTAATTTAACTAAAGGGCCCAGCTTAGTCTGTATGAAAATCGATGCATTTTCAGTTACCCAGTGCGTACCTGAAACTATTGGGCGTAAAGGGGGAGGATGTACCCCTTTATGCATCTTCAGAAGGCCCTTAATTAAAGGTATCAAAGGGGAATCAATTATTAAAAAGTCATATAGATCCTTATCTACACAGCAACACATGAGAAGATCATAGAGGGTGTCATGAACCCCTCTAACTATAGAACCCACCACTGTTTTCTCTATAGGCTTATACACTACATCATTATTTAACAAATTGTGCATTAACTCAATGTAAAAGGAGGTATCCATTGCGACCACCCCTCCACCTTTGTCAACAGGTTTAAACGTAATTTCACTATTGTTACAGAATTTATCAAGACAGTGTTTCAAATTGGCATTCAAATTATAATAAATTCCTTTATGTTTTTTCTCTTTGTAATACATATAAAAATCTTGCTCACAAGAGCGTACAAAACAGTCAACCATGTTATGCATGGGAGGTATAAATGAACTTTTTCTTTTGCATACATGGGGTATGTTTGCAAAGTCTTTTTGTGAGGAATCAAAAAACAATACCTTAAGTGAAAGTGTCCTGGCAAAAAGACGAAGCGCTATCAGCATTTCTGAAAGTTTGCTTCCCTGAGATGGGATAAAGGATAAACCTTTATTAAGGAGTGCTTGTTCATCCACTGTAAATTCAAAAGAAGTAAGATTAAAAAACAATGTTCTCAGTTCCTGGTCTTTCGCCTTGCTTCTGGTACCTCGCCCGAGAATTTTCTCTTCCCCCGGCCTCGGCTCACAGAACGCGTAGGTGCCCTGGCTTTGTATGGAAGCGGGAGGTTTAAAGAAGGAATGCCGGTTGTAGTAGCTGGTGTAATAACGTTGACTGATTTCGGTCTCGCTCCCAATGCAACGTTAGTTTTTAAACCCTGCTGATTACAAGGTAAGCAAACATTGGAAGAAAGTAATTCATCATTTTGAGTACTGCCCAGAGATGCCGTTCTGGCGTGAAACTCATTTGATAGTTCAACATGCTCAATATGCTCAATATTGAGGTTTGTAGAGGGAGTGGTATCATTAACAATCAGTTCAGCTCCGTTCCTATTGAACCTCGGCCAAACAAAAATCTGACCCAGATGGAAATCTTGATAATCACGTTTCAGTTTCTTTAGTTTTATTTGTTCAAGTTTGTTACTGTATAATGCAACCTGCTTAAGCATGTTGCTAAGTTTAGAGGCGTACAAATCACCTTTATATTTTTGTAATAAATTCTTATGATTATCTTCCACTTTAACAACAAGATCCAGTTCAATAGGAGTAAAATACTCAATTAATAGTTCAATATACTGAGTACCAAAATCAATGTTTAGTTGTTGCCATCTACACAATAAGTCTGGATGGCTATCACCATAACTTGGCATGCACAATACCCTCATGCCACGGGGAACTACCTTGAAATGGAGACATGCCTCCAGGTGTCTTCTCTGCCATATGAGCCGATGGAGCTTGTATAAATCATTCTCGAAAGGTCTTAGAGAGCTATAAAAATCATGTAGATTCTCCACGTTGTTAGAAACAATAGATGGAGTGTTGAGCTGAAAGTCCAGACTCAGCAGAGGGTTCTCCTGCTGATGAAAAAGGTTGTTCCAGTCTTCAGTACCGCCCGTATATGCCGGATTATAGTCAAGCTCAATATTCGTGGAATCCATCGTGTGCTGGCCAAAAATGCAGACGAAAAACAGGAATAATAGCAACAGACAAAAAATGACCATCCAAAGGTTCCTTCCAATGCAAAAGGATAAATTGTAAAGAAACTGCAGGGAACCACCACGATGAATGTAAAAAACAGTTTAATTTAAAAGAGAACAAGCGCTTTCATGCACCACCAAGGCGCGCTTCATCAGGTAGCTGGAAACTGCTTTTCAATAAGTGTGGTGATTACACAGCAAATTTTGTAAATACCTTAAAAAAGACCCCTTAGATATGAAATGACCCTGTTATTAGGAACAAAAAGCCTTATTCTACAGTTGCACCATCTTTACTATACTTCTTTACTGTCACATCACAAATGCAGACCTACTCATACGCCTTCTTTAGTATGAAGCAACGTAAGATAGGGACACTTCAATAGCTTCACCACTCTCAATGTTTGCCCCTTAATTTTATTTATTTACTTCTTAACTGGGTATGTGAACTTATTAATCATGAGTCCTCTTTGGCTACAATGGCAAAAGTAATTGTAGTGTATGTAGGCACTTTAAAATCATCATTCAGATAGAAAGCTGAAGGAGATTGGAGTATTTTCAGGAAAATACATACAACTATAAGGAGATCAGTAAGTAGAGAGATGCGCCAAGACCTATGTGTCAGATTTTGTAAGCTCTCTGTAGCTTTGCATATGCAAAATAATAAAACAAAACTAATCTACTGAAAGGTTTCACTTAGCCAAACATGCTATACATTCAATGTTGTTACCATAACAAAAAAAAAAAGCATGCAGATTAATCTGAAAATGAGACCTCAAAATCTTTTTTTTTTTTTAATAGCTATAGGTAAACAAATGTACTCTCAGTTTAAAAAAAGACATTAAACTATTGGAGCTTGACTTTGTGTGTGTGTCAGGACATAAAAATGTTTCTGTTAATCTGTAGTTACCAGAATTCTTGCTTATCTCTGTGTTATCTGTACTGCAAATCAGTAAGTATTCTCAAAGATATTTGCAAGTCTCCCTTTATTGGGACATCGTGGGAGATATTCTCCTGAAAAAATAATAATCCCTGGGATTCATGAAGCTTGCACCAGGTGCAGGTCTAGGGTCGGTGTTCTAACACCAAAGATCGCCGCCGAGCGATTCAGGTACAAGCCGTTCCCACGTGCACTACCTGCGCACGCTATGCTCGCACAACTCCTGAGCCTTGTATGCTAATACCCCATTTGCAGCAGTGTAGCATGCAAATGAAGGTACGTAGTGATTCAGGAAGTGGTGCAGGTGTAGTGTAAGCATGCAGAAATGCAAACCGTAAAAATGGTTTACATTTTTGCAAACATAAAATCGGAGCCATGACAGGCGACCAAACACATGTATTATATTGTTAATATATGCCAATGGCTAAATATATAGCCATTGGCATAGATAAAACATGTAGAAAATATAAAATTAACATTTAATATATATAGTCACATTATTGTGACATGGAAGCGCAGGGCAGTGGTGCGCAAAGGGGATCGCAAGGAATATATAAAAATATAGAATAAAACTGCAATGAAACACGCATCATGATTTCCCCATAATAGTCAATGGCAGGCATGCTACACCATACTCATGGCACAAGGATTGCTAAGGGGCAATGACAGTGTTATGCAAAATAGCTAGGAATTAGTAGGCAATGCCATGCAAATGAGAGGAGTAATAGTGAATCACAGATTCCCCGCTGGTGTAAGGATGCATCACAAAGTGTAGGATTATAACACCGAGGTGAGTCCTTGAGATAAAGATGACATCAAGAGAGAGGTGTGTCACCATTGCTGTAAGCACATTGGAGCATTGCTAAATCAGTCTGCCCCTAGCTAGGCAAAGCTGCAGGATAGGGGTGTGTCGAATTGCCCATAGCTATGCTTAGTTGAGAGTACACAAGATAACCGGGAATGCATGTGAACAGAGATGAAAACACGCATAAACCTGGTAAACGGGTATGCATGGCGCGCACTGCAGCTGAAAAAGGAAGGATATAGGAAAGAAATAAGGAAATGCTGCAGCAATGAAATTACAGTACAAATGACTAATTAACACCTAGGAGCCTACAGTGGGCCATTGACAAAAGCTAACAAGGCTGCAAGCAGCTAACTGCAGAACAGGGAAGGGGAGGGGCTGTACTGCAAAGAAAATAGCAAAGTGTCAAAGCAGAACAAAGGCAATATGCAGTATATCAACTACAAGGCACATTTCGCCATGACTGGGTAGGGAAAGTACAAAACAAGAAAGACGGCAGGTGGATGCATGCCTGATAATGGGAGGGGATCCAGGTCTAAAAGTGAATTAAAGGGCAACAGATTAATCAAGGCAGGCAAGTATATCTCCACAGTAAAGGCCCCACACATGCAGTACTCATCGCAAAACCCATAATTAAGACATGCAGCACCTGGAATAGCTCATACAAACCCACTTACATCAGCAGCATCCATAGCACAATACTATAAAGTGCGAAAGCACCTCACACACATTTGTGTATTCCCATACACTCTGCACCAATGGTGTATACAGATGGGGAACTTTTATTATGTACATGTTAGGGGCTACCATAGCTTTGATCCACCAGCATGTGTTGGAGACTGAAGGTGGTGTGGAGGATGATGCACATGACCACCGCAGGCACTAGAGGAGGAGAAGAGTGTTCAGACCCAGAGTAACCTACAAGGGACTACATGATCTGGAGATAGTTACAGGGTGTACAGGGACATCCTACAGCAATTTGTGGAGCTGTGCTGGCCACGCCTCAGAGCCAGAACAAACAGAGGGGAACCGATCCCAGTGGATACAAAGGTATGTGTAAGCCTGAGAATACTAGCTACAGGTACCTTTCAAAGACCAACTGGGGATATCATGGGGATCTCACAGGCCTCAGCATCCAGAGTACTACACTAGTTCCTGGATGCCATGTTACCACATGCCAATGAACACATATACATCTCCCGAATGCAGGTGGAGTTGGCCAGCAATATGCATCTCTTCCATTGTGTGTCAGAATACCCATAGGTACTGGGTGCAATAGTAAACTGCACGCACATACACATCAAGTCAAGACCCGGTGAGCAGGGTAGGCACTACATAAACCGCAAGGGATACCCCTCCATCAACTGCCAGGTTGTGTGCAATGCCCAGGGCATTATCATGGATGTGTGTGCTGGCAGCCCTGGAAGCTATCATGACTCCCATATCTGGCATGTCTCACAGCTGTATCTGTTATTTGACAGGGGGGACATCCCAAATGGCCACCTGGTGGGGGATGCTGGCTATGCACTGGAACCGTGAATGATGACTCCCATCAGAAATGCACACACACCCATGCAGGAACGTCATAATGAGGCACACGCACAAACCAGAATCATCATAGAGTGTGTGTTTGGGATGCCGAAATCATTGTTCCATTGCTTGTACATATCTGGTGGAGCCTTGTAGTACTCTCTAGGCACATGTGCCCACATCATCATAGTGTGTGCCATACTACACAATATAGTCCTGTGGAAAAAGCTGCAGCAGGGACAGAACTGTGAAGGCCCTCACAGCTCACCACCATTGCCAAGGGCCCCACAGGCACAGAGGTACTCAGACCACAAACACCCTGAGCCAGCCCCAGTAGGCAGACGGAGGCATGCCCAGTATGCCCATGCCTTGGCAAAGAGGGAACGTATAGCACACACACTGACAGTGTAGGCACCTGGGGACTGACACCTTTCTCCACCTGCACACACAGTAAAAATGGATGGCACACGCACAAGACTACTGTAAATTGTCATGTTTAGGCAGTCTCCTGTGTGCATCCAACATAGGCAGCCCTCAACTATTGCACACACAACAGCCATTGGCACAAGGTAAGTCAATACCTGGACAGTAAATTAAGTTATGAGCATATTCAAATACTGTATGTATAGATTTATAGGTAGGTACTTGGCCAACTGCCAGAGGCCATTCATAAGGCCAGCCAAAATGTGTCAGCTTTTGCCACCCATTGATTCATTAACCATCCTTCTGTGGAGCAGAGCCAATGGTGGGATCCCTGGGGTGCATCTATTGTTCCCCATCCACCCTTCAAGGTTCTCTTGCAGAGTGTTAGTGAGGGGCTCTGTATAATGTAGTTAGGGATGTTGTTCCAAAGTATGGGGAGTGTCTGTGACAGGAAGCAGTCCCTCTAGCATCCTCTGGTTATTGTTGTGGCAAGTTCAGCCCACTACAGTGTGTGGCTCACTGTGACATGGATTCCCATAGGTGTAGCATACCCATCAAGACTGAGTTTGACATGGCTGCAGTGGAGATCATCTCTGGGTAAATGAGATGCCACTGAGTAAAGCAGGAGTTTATTCAGTCCGGCTGCATAGGCCATATGTTGGAGGCCAGTATTCCTCTTGGTGAGGTACATTAGTGGACCCCCAGCTGTTGGACTTGTCCTCTGAAGCACATCCCACATGGGTTATTATACCCTATGATTTGAATGATGAGTGCTGAGTAAAGGGCCACTATAACCCCAGTATGTCTAGATGCGAATACCGTAGTAATCATAGAAGGATGTCCTAACTACTGTGGAGATATGATTGTCAAAGGGGGGATTACTATCTACCTTAGTCCCCAGATACCCAATTACCTCATCTGTATTAAAGTGGCTGCTGCTCATGTGTAAATATGTGGGTGCCAATTCCACAATGGAATGACCATGCAGTTAGTGGCACTTGGCTGGAGGCCATGTCATTGGCACTCTGTATCATTCTCTATGAGGCCCCTTGAGGGATGTCCGTGTCAGCTGGACTACCAATCATGGCTCCCAGTTTGCAGTCATTGCCAAACATGGTCTGCCATAGTCCACCTGTGTTTGCCTGTACATCTGAGATGTATATGCCAAACAGTAGGGCTCCCAGGACTGAGACCTCTGGAGACTAGTCATGACTGTTCAAGAGTTGGACCTGGAGACCACTAATCATAGCATGTGTGTTCTGTGTGTAAGCCCATTGGCAACCCAACCTGTGATGTATGGGTGAATGTACAGGCTGGTGTGTTTATCAATAATGCCTGAGTGGGGCATGTTGTCAAAAGCTTTGGTGAGGTCCAGGTAGTATTTGTAAACTACTACCCCCATCATCTAATGTCTTGGTGACTGTATGTAAGATGTCAAACAGGTTCAATAGGCATGAACTGCACTCAACCAAGCTGACCTGGGTTGGGTCACATGTTCGAAGGTTTTCCAATGTCATTGTTAATGAGTGCCATGAGGATGTGAACCATACCATTGCAGACCGGGCTAGTCAGGCTTATGGGGTGGTAGTTACCATGGTCAGTTGTGATTTCACCTTGATGGAGTGGAATAACCATTGCCACGTCCCGTTGTATGGGTATGTAGCCTGTGGAGAGGCTGAGGTAGGAATGCTTAATTAGGTGGGGGGCAGGTTGTCTTGTACTGTTTGCAAGATGCAGTCTGGATGAACACCTGCCTCCATTGACACTGTGTTCTGCTGTTAGAGAAGGCCATTTCTACCTGTGTGTCTCCGATGGTTGGGATACTATACCTTTTGGGTAGTGTTGTTGGCTCTTTAGGGGGTGAAGTATGCACCAAATGTATCTGCAAGGATGTTGGCGATATCATTAGGCTCAGCATATTTTGTGCTATATTTCACCAGCACAGAGCAAATCTGTGTGTCACCACGTAGATCCTTGACATAGCCAAAGAAGGCTTTCTGGTTATCTTTTGAATCCTTGCGTATTTTCCTGCTGATGTTAGCCTTGGATGATATCATGAGGGACCTATGTATTATACTAATAGTAGTCACAGATGTCTGCCCTTCATGAGATTTGCTGTGTGTCTGGAACACTGTCTTACTTCTGTAGTATAGCCTGTTTATTGCAGAGGTCCACCAGACTGGTGTCCTTGTCTAGGAGGAATGAGTCTTGGTTTATCAGTGATGGCACGATCCATACATCCATGTAGGTGCTTATAGACTGCATTTGTAAATCTGTCTATATCTTGAGCAGTGTTTCCCCTTAGTGTGGGGGCTGTGAAACCCCCACCACTGTCACTAATAGTGTAAATTTAGCTGTAGGAAAGGTATATACTGTGGCATCCATGGTTGGCGGAGATGCTAGGGTGTGGAAACAGTGAATAGTTCATGGTCAGATCTAACCAGTGACCGGTTAACCTCCGCTGTGGTGCATATGTTGTCCATGTTGGTGATGACCACATCTAGTAGTTTCCACCCCATGTTAGGGAGGTTACCACCTGATACAAGGCATATGTGGTGATACATTCCAGGAAGTGCTGGTCCTGGAAGTGAGTACCCGAGTCCGTTTCCCAGTTATTGGTATGGTAGTTGACATCGATCAATGCCAGGGTGTGCATTATGACTGTTGTGTTCTCCACTGTCTCCAGGTAGGTGGAGTGGAGGTCCTGGGTCATGGAGGGTGATCTGTAGCAGGCCACATTCCACATTGCAGTTGTGGCTGATGTTAGCTGCACATGGATGATCACAGAGGTATCATGCTGCCCCACTATCCTGGAGGTGTAGGTATCCCTGATGAATATGGATACAGCCCCTCCATGTCTATGTCAGTCCATGTTCTGTGTCTGAAATGTGTGGTATGGGTTGTAGTCTGGTAGTGCTGGTGTGCTCTCAGGAGGCTTAACACAGATCTCACTTACTGCACAGATGTTGATGTTGTCCATCCTGAGGAGTGCTGTGAGTGCATGCATGTTGTGATCACAACCCGTGGTGTTGGGTAGCATAATCCTCATTGAATCTGCTATTGTGCTGCTTATGGAGCTGGTATTCACCTTTGAGACTCTCCTAAATAAGGCACCATGGGGTTGCCAATAGCCTTGGCCAGTATTCCAAAGCCTAAGGCTGACACATTCCGGTATGGTATCATTGCATGCATGTTCCCCATCTGTGCTTGTTTTTCATCTCCCCTGTAGGTAACCTACTGGTAAGCAATAGAAAGCCTTAAACTTATACAAGTCTTCTAGCTTCCAATATAGGCTTTTGGAGTGACTAAGTATCAGTGTTCTGTATGTTCTTGCTGTACTTAACTGTTTCCTGACTACATGGTGATTTCTCACTGTATATTGTGATCTGAAAGTCTGTTTATTCACATATTATGGCTGTGATGGCCTGCACTTTAGCGGTTCACAGATAGCCTACTACCTATCTGTCCAAGGGCAATTAGAAGCATAGCAACAGTGTGTTGGCCTTCCCTGCACCATTGATGAAGTAACTGAGCCTCTGTCAAGCATAGCCAATGAAGCAATTCCAGGTAGAGTTGCTGGAAGCTGTTGAAGACTGGGGTTGTGGAGGGTGATAGGGGCACTTAATCACCTAAATAGGGCAGGGTAATGTGGCAATTCAACACCATTCAATTCCCCCAACAGGTCTTGCAGCTATCAAACTGGACAGGCTCCCCAACCCCCTGGCTGTATGGTTCTGGGATACATGATCCCAGGGGTGTATAGTCACTTACCCATTCACATAACAAGGTTTCCCTTGAAGTGTATCAGTGAGGGGCTATGCCTAATATAGTTAGGAATGTAATGTATTGTCTCACAGTACATTTGTTATATGATGTTATTTCAAGAGTACGTGAAGCTCACTGAGTTTAGGGGCTCCCGCCCTTTGCTTAGCCAAGCTTACACATAAAATCATCTAAATAGGAAATAGGCAGAAGCAACGTTAATGTCAATAGTGTAATAGTTACAGCATCCACATAGTATTTGTGCATTCGACGTTACAATCCCGATAATGGCAGGGATGTTTATCATGTGCAAAAGTATAGCTTAACCACAGCTTGCATATATAGGTAGTAATCGTCTGTATCATAAACATTCGAATCACCCATATAAACTCATGTGTGCAGGAGAGTACAGTCAACAGAGAGTGTAATTTTATGTCAGCACATAGTGAGATGTTACGTCACTGACATGTATATATCCGGAGTAGTTAGCGGATGTGGCCGTGTTAGCGTTCACAGGTTATACGTTACAAAGTTTGTTTAACTGTGTTCAACCGCTGCTATAATGTCACACAAACACTTTTAAACATGCTTACAACTGCTTAAATGAGCCTTATTCTGGAGTAAAAAACAGTCAGAAAGCATCGCAGGTGTCAAACCCTGGACCATGCAAACTACAGTCATGGGACGTACCACTAAGCCATCCAAGGTGTACATATGTTTCATGGTCTTGAGACTACACCTTATACCATATGCATTTCACTGTAATGATCACAAATGGGACAGTGACTTTGTGTACATATGTACAGTACATTGTAATGTACTGTAGTTTGTGAACCAACACATTCCAGTCTACAGATGTATTACTGTTACAAACTAATACGAAATATACATATTTATATATATATATATATATATATATATATATATATATATATATATATATATATATATATATATATATATATATATATATATATATATATATATATATATATATATATATATATATATATATATATATATATATATATATATATATATATATATATATATATATATATATATATATATATATATATATACATCTATCTATATATATATATATATATATATATATATATATATTATACAATTACATTAGTAGCCATATATATAAACATCTATGAACACACTTCGTGACACAGAAGTACTCCAAAGGAATTGGAGTGTACCCAAAATACATGCAGCTCTGATATTATAACAATTAATATTAACCTAATTCACCATAGAGGGGGTGGTTGTTGTGTATGTGAAGATTGGGGTGGGGGAGGAATGATTGGTAATGCAATTATGCATCAAGGAGGGCCTGGGTCAGATGTCCAATAAGTGAACTGGAGGGGTATACATGGAGTATGGGGACAATATAAAAAGGACACAAAGCAAGAACCTTACTCATTCATAATACTCCCTGTCATGTCACATTGCAACACCTACTTTCACAAACATATGAACATTAACATGTATCAGATATATGTACACCAACTGACTGTCACATTTGTTTTCAGTAGTGAGGAATGTCTGTAGTTGTTTTCAGTAGTGAGGAATGTCTGTAGTACAATGTATATTCTAAACACCATAACATTCATACATATGTCAGATGCCTTAGTGGTAAAGTTAGTGACTGTGGTGTTCATGTTCCTGGGTGCAAGGGCTGTTAAGTTATTTTTAGGGCCAAAATAAGGGCTTTTGGATGCAGGGGGATTAAAGCAGTTGTAAGCGGGTTTCCACGTTTTTGCGCAATAGTAAGCAGCGCTGAAACATGGTAAACCGAAAAGCACTTTACACGTTTGACCTTTGCTTAACGTCGCGCAGACCACAGGCAAACCTGCTCAAAACCACATAAATGTGCGTTATTCACACTTTCCCTACCAGTGCCTACTCTGAGAGGTAAAATAATAACATCTTCCAGGAGTAGAACCCACAGTCATGTACTCCATCCTCAGAGTAACCTAACACTAAGCTATCTGGGATGTACCTATCCCAGTTGTGTATGTCGACAGGTTAAAACACAAAAGGGAGGAATGTGTTGAAATAGGACAACTCGCCATGTACCCATTTAAAGGTGTATGCTCATATATAGATATATTGATATATATATATATATATATATATATATATATATATATATATATATATATATATATATAGAGAGAGAGAGAGAGAGATACAGACATATCGATATATACAGATCTACATATATATGTAGATATATAGATAGGTTAAAACATCTACACATCTATGGAGGTACAGATAAATGTATGCAATAATGTATATACCTATATACATATACAATTTTATATATATATATATATATATATATATATATATATATATATATATACACACACACACACACACACACACACACACACACACACACACACACACACACACACACACTCACACACATATATACACATATATATAGATATATAGATATATATATATATATATATACGCATATATATATATATATATAGATAGATATATATAGATAGATATATATGTATATATATATAAATACACATACATACATGTCTGTAGGCAGCATCCAAAGTGGTCATATCTGAGTATAATATGGATCATAGCAATCACACATTCTGCCCCCCCCCAAACAATATAAACATAACATATGAAGAGTATATGCCAATACACTATTACAAATATGTTCTATGGACACAGTCACCAACACAATTGCAATGACTGCAAATATCCATGACAGAATTACACAGACAGCTTTCATTTTGCAAATCTTTATTACATTCTGATGTATTGCCAAAAGGATCCAAGGACTAACAGTACCTGCATGCTATACAGGAAGCATTTAATAGTGCCTTAATGATTCAGCCTGCAATTACCATAGTATTAGTCCACTAAGGGATAGGTGTTCACATAGGGAAAGAACACCCACACACATATAGATGTTGTATGAAAGGGGTTCCTGCACACCTGCATGTGCTATGTACACCCACCAACATCTACCCCACAACCAAAATAATTACATCAATACATGCTGTCATATCATAACCAATTATGCAACTACTGTACATCTGCTGAGACCTTAACATACCTGGACACAGATACACTATCATGGCCCTATGTGAAATAGTTGCCATTATACAATTGAACAGCTGCTGATGTAACAGGGTTTGTATGAACTAATCCCATTTCAGAGGGTTGAAAGGTTTGTACACCAGGAAGTTTTTACCGAGTACTGATTATTAGCTCAATATGATACACAGCAACACCAAACTAAATATGTCTGGTAAGCACACTGTAAACCCCCTAACATTACATGCATAGCTATGCAGCCTTGAGCTGGTCAAACAACCTGGCCAGACTGAAACATATGCAGAAGTATTAGGAACAAACAAACCCTGCACAAGTAGCAATGTTCAGAAATATGAAAGCAGTACTCACATTTAGACCAACTCCTCTAGGCATTACACACAGTATATTACTGTTCATCTCCATACAGCTGTTGCAATAGATTCCAAACAACACTTCCAAGCTGTCTTCCTCACAAGTAAGGCAAAGGCCCAAGTGGAGTACTCGATTATACTCCCTGTAGCCATGGTATTGGCTAAAGCAGTAGCAGTGCAGCTGATGTGCATGTAATTAGCTATTTAGGAACACCAATTGATTCTTGGGATAGCACATGTTACTGATCTGTAACTATAAAAGGTTGCCTTGTCACACATTCTAACCATCTGTATCTACCTGTAAGACAGTACAAAACACTGAAAGACGAACCGAAAATGAGTATTACACCAGTTAATAACACCTCCGATTACTAAGATGGTATGTATAACATGTAGTATGTCTGTGTATGTAGCATTTGTACTATAAGAATTACAGTGTAATCAATGCATATAGTGGAAATAGCTATTTTATAGCAATGTATTGTTGAGCAGTAGTAATGCTTGTAGTATTCTTTGCTTGTACTGCTGTAGGTCACACTGAACACTCCACATACACCACAAGGGATGATATGGGCTTGGAACCCACCAATTCACTTCCAGCCACTGTCATTTTCAGGAGTGGTCCAACAAGTATGTGCTATAACAGGGGATATGTCGATATATTGTAACAGTCGAAATATGTATGGGTGTATAAGTAAGATGAACATGTTAAAGGTGGGATTACCGTGCAACTATGGTGTGCATTGTGGGATATTGTGACAATAACTGTGCAATGTACAGTATTCTAGGCAGATCTGTATTCTATTCTAAATAGCAGTTCTGTTATGTTATGCAAACAGTAGTTATGTCTATTGGTAATTACAGTATTCAATGACAGGATACATAGCATTAGTATTCATCTAACAGGTTAGCAGCATGATAGCAAAGATAATTGGAAGAGCCAGGTAACTATCCATGCAAATAACACATGTAATATCCACCTCTCTACTATCGTTTGCAAGCAATAACAGCTGTGCATGTATACATGTTATGCAAATGTGTAGTGACCCTTGTTACAGACTGGGCCAAATGGCTATGTGCACACCTACATAGAGTGGATATTGAGAGTGCATACACACTGGTTGAACTACCAGGTTTGTGTAGCCCAACCTCTCATTGCCAACCTAACAGCCACATGCACATACTGTATGTAAGGTAGTGCACAGCACTGGTAATGAAACAGGTTGCATGTCATCATTAACTCCAGTGTAACATCTGCAGTAGGAGTGTGAGATGTAGGATATCGCTGCACATGTGTAATAGCCGCATCATAGGTGATGCTCACACTATCTGATTATATCATGATCATGTTGATAGTGGCATCAGAGCCTATTGATACATGACTCTGTTTGGAGAGTGGATGTCTGTGCCCAACAGAGCTCATGGTCCTGGTGGATATGTGAGTATATACCCAGAGAAGGAAACAGACCTGTAGACACTTGCATCATCTGTAATCAACTAACAGGATGTGATGTGCTCCTCAGAGGAAGATTGCTGCTAAAGGTAGCTACAATGTTTCCATAATAGCCAGCGTTGTCATGTCCATAACACAAATATTTACATGTGAGCATCACTGTCTAAAACATCTTCATAGGCAATACGTAAACTAAATACGGTACTTGGTACTTGTAGTACTGACTGCTCATACAGGCATGCCCACTAGTCAGCTACTGGTGTTTCCTAATGTCAGCTTTGTGTATGTGGCCATCCTGGGAGAAAGTAGCCTCTATGCCATGTACACTGCCAGACCCACCTAACACCATGCCCCACACATTGTTTGGGATGCAGCTACAGGGGTAAGCTGGAAGGCAGCCCAATCTACAGCCATGACTGAACTGGACAGTCATGAGGTGTAGGTTAACACATGCAGCTCATCTACACAACCACCACATACCCTTACCAGAATACAGTAAGGACACCCACACACACTACCGGAAATCACACACATTCACAGACTCATCTAAGTATCTGGCCAAACAAGTGACCCCCCCAAGCAAGATGAGACAAACACTGAAATACACAAACTGTATGACATAGTTTGCATAATTGTGCCACACCTCTGAACACATGACTGGAAACATGCCCAACAGTACTCATTTGTGAATGCAAACTCTAGCACTATGGTACACACTGACCTATACGAGGGCATACATACTGTCAGCTGCCTGTCTGCCATGATTAGCCACATACTCATGCACTCAGACCAGCTTTTGAACTATACACATGGCTCTGGTGTATTCCATGTTGTTGTGCAGGACCTGTGATGCAGTAGCCTGGACTGCATGGAAACACATGTAGGAACTGTCAGATCTTGTCACCCATGCAGGTATGTCCCAAGGCCTTGGTAGCATTCTGCCATTGGCCAGAATGATACTGCAGTACAGGGACAAAAGGATTGTATTCCACAATTGTCTAGTGTAGTGGTGCATGTCACAGGGTATCCAGTATCTGTCATCCTGGGATAACATGGTTGACAGACTATGATGCTTTTCCAGACAGGGCCTGCACCTGTCACCCATGGAAATCTGGATACTGCCTAGGGCTCATGCTTCCCCTGTAGTGCCTTCATCATGCATGGTTCAAGTGAGGGTCCACTGCTGTTACAGGGGCAGCCAAGCAATAAACTGTGGGTCTCGCTACACAATGATACATGTCAGAAACACTACACAGACACACATATGTCAATCCTCCCTAACATGCAGAACATATCTGTGCAGTGGCTGAGACATGTTTCAATGCTCCGGAGAGCACACCTGCATGACTGTGTAATAATACATACCTCACCTCTTGCCCGTTATCCTTTATTGGAACACACGGGCTGCAGGTGTGTCCATATTCCTGAATGATATGTGCACCCCCACACTAATTGCACTTGCATAACATCAGATGCATTATGCTGAGCAACTACCTTTATGCCAAAGTGGAATTCAAAATGCACCTTGAGACAGATCACCCACCAGGCCGCAGACTTCCCAACTGTCATAATGTGCTGTAATGAGGAAGATTAGGTCTGAGACAGAACCATAATAATGGCTACTCTCGACTATTCCAGTATGAACCGGGAAGACTCCTCATGTACCGACACCTGCGCTCAACGCATGTTGGATTCCATGGAACCTACTGACATGGATCACAGTAGTCACACAAACAGGGCTAACAATATGCTACACATAGTTAGTCTCCAATGCCAATATTGTTTCCTAAGAGCAGATTGATGAGTGCCATGGCACCCATGCAGATGGACAATGCATGTGCAAATGCTGAATCCTACACAAATGAACCTTAAGCAGTCACATATGTGCAGTGATTGTGCCATTGAAACAGAACCAGGATTCAACCCAGCACATACAAGTAGGCAAACTGGTGGCATCATGCTTTAAACTGTACCACAGAATGTAGTAACTGTTGCAAGAGTGAACACACATGAGGATAGGTGATCCCTGGTCAGCCTCAGTAAGATGCAGATACACCATATAAAACCATGCAAAGCTACTGTAAAACTAATCAGCCACATTTTATGTGGCCAAGCACAGAGCATTCTATAGCTGTGTCATTAATCGTAGCGGCAACGACAAGACCTGCCGTGCTGCACAGCACTATGGCATGGGAAGTACTGCACCTACAGAAATAGAACCCGTACATCCAGATAGGGTCTCGGAGAACCTAAACCCACTCCCAACCCCCCCACCTCAACAGGTACACTTAGTAATATATCCTTATACACTACAGGGCCCAAGTACTAACGACTATGCAGGTACAAGCTGCACTCTCTAAAGCCATACATACAGCTTTCATGGGACCTGTCAACATCCCAGGGTGTATCCTACACAAAAGTAAAAGTAAGGGGGAGACTCCATTGATAATGGGACATAGTGCACAACTACCCTTCTAAGTCTGGTCTGTACAGCCATAAACCATGGTCAACATAATTTATGTACTCGGTACAGATGTAGATGACAGTAGGGTTGATTCACACTGCATATCATGACCTTGTCAGGTCATAGGACACCATCACCCATACTGTGTTCCAGCTACACTCAGTAAACTAGGTGTATATTCCTATGTCACAGGAGTGGTTGGCAACTGGACTGCTGGCAGAACCCACACTACAGGAGGTGTCTGATGATTACACGCACATCAAACCAGTGCCAGCCACAGTAATACAGGGGTCATTCCTGGTACTCCCCCTCTTTGTTATCTATACCACATAGACTAACACAGAAGGCATCAGCCTATTGATGTTTGCAAATGACTATGAACTACGAGCAATAGTAGACTCATTGTGTGCTGCTTTCAACATACAGAAGGGCCTTAGTGTGTCAGATATGTGGTGTGTGATGTATGGCCACAATCTGACAGCTAAGTATTGCATTGTCATCCCCTATGTTACAAACCCTGTACCCATTAACTACCACCTAGGCAGTGGTCAACATAATGGCAAATGTGTGTTTGGGATGCAGCTGGAGAGTACTTCCCTTTCATAGTTACGTCACCAAAAAAGACAGGTCATCGTATGTGGCACCCCTAACCATGACAGGGTGCCATCCAGGAATATAGAGATAACTGCTCAGCCATACTCAACACCCATGTGACCCATAATAGATCACATATTTCCTTTAAGGGTTATTGCCCATGTATAGATGGCCTATGCTGCCCTTCAGAATCCCTAGCTGCACAATGTAGCATGCAGCCTACCCTGAATAAAGCCATGCCCAACCCAGAGGTGTTTGACATGCTACACTTAACACATCCTGATCCCAAATAAACACATACGTCATGGACATCTACCTTTCTAGTACAAGGATCACAACATGCCTGACAGATCCCTGTCCCATACACTTAACATACTCTTGCCATACTATGCATCCCTGTCCACTGAAGCTGCACATCTCCCCTCTCTGTGACATGGTGTGATGACCGCATGCCAAATATATCAGTAACCATGTGTATCAGTTCTGTGGCACTGCTTGAACTGGCCACTGAAACTTAACTGTCTGTTGCCAGGGCATACAGCCTACTAGACCACTATGACCATACATGCTATAATTGATATCTAACCCTGCAAATACCAACAGGCTAGCTATTGCCCATGTGTTACACATGTACAACACAGCCAATACATGGCAGGATGCTACATAGCTGTGCAGTGCCATGTAGATGTATATGGCAAAACACATATATGCTTGCAAGTCTGCAGGGTCACAGGTCATGTCCCTAACAGTTATGTATGACTTTATATATGGCATATACACAGCATTAAGGTCGATTACATTAATGTGAACACATCCAGGCATGTGCTGATAGGTAAAGATACCACTACAGTCAAACAGACATGCCCACGTCAAGACAACATCCACATGGTGTATGAGCAATGTCATCACATGACACACACATACCTGGCGATAACATCACATCACCAGTAGGTGTCAAATGTGTGTGACCTATAAATGTCAGTGGTGTTAGTGTCATGTAGATTTACACAGACTTATTTGTAATCTTAATAAATGTGATACACATGTATGCTCAACTGTACTGCTGTACTTCTCTGTGAGTTACTGTGACCTGTCTCCATCATTATGTCTTCCAGGTATGCCACGTAGCAGACTGTCACTGTACAGCCACTTGGAGGATGAGGTCCTCATCCCATACATCCTCGACAACTACACTGTGCTCTTCAGCCATGTGCCACAGAATGCACAGCAGAGGGATGCCCTGTGGGAGGAACTCTGCAGGAGGGTAAATGATGTTGATGGTCACAATCGTACTTATCAACAGGTGCACTGACACTGCACTGACCTGATAAGATGGGCGAAACAGCGTGCTAATGCAATCGTCAGGGAACAAGGTGCAACAGGTGGGGGGGAAACTCACCCAGCCCCCTCACACGTAACGAGGAGTTACTGGCCAACCTGGGGACACCTGCAGACCTCCATCCACAAGCTTTAGCTGGTATTGTGGAGGTGGGTTTCTCTCAACCACCGAACCTGGAGTTGCCTGGTAAGTCACTACTGCACATAAAAACAACTATATATCACATAGTTACATGTGTTACTGTACAATATGTAGTGTAACATCATATGCAAGGCATGCATGGAAACATGCCACATACTATAGTCTGCTTCTCTATGTATGCACAGATGTGCATACTCCATAGTATAGTGTATTGTACTGGCTTATGTGCTAACATGGACATTGCACCCTGTAGCTATCACACAGGTGTGGATAATGACCTTACTGCTGTGACACTCCTGTTTAGGCACCTCTGGCATTTTGCAGTGGCAGCAGCCTGTGTCAGGTGCGATTGTTATTATTTACCAAGCCTGATAATGCACGGAACATATTAATAGCATGCTATCTGCCATAACACATGTACACATAATGTATGGTGGTCCTGTTAATGGACACTGGTCAGACCTGCAATGCATCACACTGTTTACCTATGTGAAACAACTGAAGACTATATGAAACACCTACACTAAACCTTCCAAACTGTCATTGCCAGGTGTGTGGACAACAGTGAATACAATGGTGGAGGTGTGTTCCACTGTAGTGACAGGTACTACATATCAACATTACACATATTGGGAATACCAACAGTACTGTACAGAAAGCATATGTGTGCGCACACACTAAATGTGTTGGAGCTGGAGTATGCCCGGCCCACATGATACACCCTTGCAGAGTATACCCTTGCTATGAATGTCACACAATGTCATATGCTATCAGACATGTCCATGACATATAGTGGACTGACTGCAACACTGCTCAACTATCCTGCAAAACATGTCTCACATCCCATACATACCACCCTTTTTCCTGCATAACCCTGTCCTCAGTGGGGCATATGACATCTATGGGTGTATGTCATATGGGATAACACTGACATGTGAAATAAGATGGCCATCACAACCATTGGACTGAACATGTGTACACATGGCCATGGAGGATGGCCAGAGACATGAAGCAACACACACAGTAGAAGTGATGTACATGTGTGTACACCCTGTTGTACATTGGCTCAACACAATACAACTATGGCCTTTGTGTAATGGTGATATTGCACATGTGAAACACTAAACATCATACAGGCCTGTGCACAGCTGGTGTAGGCATAACATGTAACCACCACATAACATGTCTTGAACATCTTGAGTGTGTCACGACATGAAATCATTCACCTATACAGTATCCAAATACATACATCTGTTGCACAACATACACATACATCCACATCAAGCCACAGATACAGTACATTCACCTTGCTGGTGTCAGACATCACTGTCATGCCTGCTCCTCATGTGTGTGAGGTACACAGATGGCATGTGGGACATAGAGTACTGCTAAGTTAGCCATGTGTGGGCATAGTTGCCAGGTATCAGTAATATGGTTGCAGATGTGCCAGGGTGTCAGCCGTATACCATTCTGTGACGTGGGTCACATTCCACATTAGATATGTATTGTATGTGAACATAGCCATGGCTATGAACTGTGTCGGTAGCTCACACTGTATAGCAATTGTGAAGACACATGATGCCCTGCAATGGCTATGCACATCAGCTCAATGTGCAGTATGTCCCTGCATATTTGTAGGGTGGACAGACAACATTGCATCAGCTGAAGGCACATGTTAGTATAACACACCCCTGCATTGGGACACCATTACCATACTGTAGATTGGAAAGGACACCATTGTGTTACACATGTATGCATGTCATTCAACACGTCAGCAGAGAACATGTCATACTACATGTGATTGGCAAGGTCATATGCCACACAGCAGGCTGGTGTACTGTAAACCTGTGCTGGTCTGTGGCACCATTGCAAAGTAGGGACAGCCATGTCAAACATGTGTGTACAGCCATATGCACAATGTCTAGACTCAGCTCAGGGGTAGGTGGAATAATGTTGAAAAGACATGCATTGCTTTGGTGAAGATATGCAAGCTAGGGCTCAGGCAAACATAGTATGCAGTCGACATACTCTACAGCTCATGTCCTCACACATAGGGGAGGTGGCCAACACAGAGCATCAGTGGCAGATGTACAAAGGTCAGCAATGGTCTGTTAACATGTGGTGTATGTTGCACACACCATGGCAGTGCAGTGCAATGGTCCAAAGTGCATGCATTGTGTTGCAGGTATGTGGCATAGGCTACTGACACAAATAGTGCAATACGGGTATGTATGCTAACCACCACTATAATTATATAAGATGCATGCTGTCTGCTATAACACTTGCATGCCATTGTGTGCAACTCAGGGATATATGATAAGTACCACTACAATTGCCTAAGCTGAAACTATAATTGTCTAAGCTGATTGCCATCTGCCATATCACCTGCATGTAGCATGTGTGTCAGAGTATGTCAGTGTGTGTCAGTGTGTGTCAGTCTGTGTGTGTCAGTGTGTGTCTGTCTGTGTGTGTCAGTGTGTGTCTGTGTGTCTGTGTATGTCTGTCTGTGTGTGTGTCTGTCTGTGTGTGTGTCTGTCTGTGTGTCTGTGTGTGTGTCTGTCTGTGTGTGTGTGCCTGTGTGTGTGTGTGTGTGTGTGTGTGTGTGTGTGTGTGTGTGTGTGTGTGTGTGTTTGGTATAACTTGTAATGTACCATTCTTGTCTTCCTCTCACAGGTGTTGATGTAGGTGCGTTGCCCTCCTGCAGTCCACCTGATGTTAGTGTCCCCACAGACTCTAGCAGTTATGATGATAGTATGATTGAGGCACAGGCAGGGCTGTCAGGGGCTGAATCTGTGCCATTGTATTCCATTCCACCTGTCTCCCCCTCATCCTCGCACACAGTTCCCCTGCCTGCACATACCCCATCACCACCGGCCATAGAGGAAGGACAGTTGGCGGGTGGTAGCATGGAACAGGGAAGTGTGGCGACTATGGAAGTTGTGCTTGCACACCATGATCCCAGTCAACAGACTGGTAATGTGTCACACAGTCATGTGCCTAGCGCTGCTTGTAGGAGGACCACTAGCCAACATGTCCCTGAAAGACCAAGCACATCAGCTGGAGTCACCAGATGCATGTTTTGGGCTGTAATGGAGGCACAGGCATGTGCTGAATGGCACAACAGAGAAGGCCTGAGGCATCAGAGGGCTGCTGTCTGTTCATTAACTGACAACATCCAGGCACTTGCAAATGCTCACCATCATCTTGCAGATGTTTTGGATAGACAATTGGGTGACATGGTGAGAGTCCTTGACTGTGGCATGTCAATCATCGAGTGTAGAATGTCTGTGCTGGAACATCTGGTGAGAGTGCGGTGTTGGGCACATGGACGTAGGTCAGCTACATCATCTGTTGAAGGTCTACATGAATATGCTACTGCACATGCCCGCTCCCATAGTGGCAGTAGCAGCAGCACTGCGGCTGTGCTGTGCAGTCCACACCAGGGCAGAGCAGGCCATATGCACGTGGTCCTGGATGGTCCCAACAGAGACACGAATCCAGTGGACATGTGTCATCAGATGGTACCCAATCTGGACCTCTGCCTAGTAGTGCCCGTGCAACCTCTGGCAGGCGCAGGTCATGTGGTCGTGACCAGACACCATGAACTGTGAAACCTGCCTTGTACAGTCTGCAGCTGTTAATATTACCCCTGTGTAGGTCAGCCACATGCCAGACCTGTGTGCATGCACACACACACTGGAAACAAATGCATGGCACCTCAACACACACACACACACACACGCATAGCATCTCTACACCCCCAATGATATCACAAGCCCTAACACACATGTATGATGTCATCCAATGGGACAGCCTAGGCCTCTGGCAAGCATTATCACCCTGTGCATATGATGATTCCTGTGCCGCATACCTGTCATCCACACCATCGGTGCAGGGACATGTTCATATGGTCTGATGCACAGAGTGAACATACTAGGTTGACAATTGTAGATTAATATTGTTGAGTAGTATTGACAGGCAGCAGACATACCATGTATTGCAGTTGTAGAATACATTTTGTACATTTGACAGTATGTATCATGTGTAACAACACTAACAGCATGTTGATCCTGACGTTCTGCCTTCTTCTTTCAGATGTAGTTGCATGCGCCGGGAGATGTTGGTGTTTGCAGGAGTCCCATAAATACATGTTGACTACCCACAGGTCAGTATGACAATACCTGCATGCACGTTGTGGCTTCCACATCACAGTTATATTCTTCCATGTTTCAATTATGTTAACTGTTCTAATGATCCAAGAGCATGATAGCTGTGTAGTAAGCTACTGTGTTCAGAGACGTCACATCCATAGTGGGTGACATCATAGGTATAGATACCTGGAGTGAGGAGTGGGTAAAATAGTGGTATGCCGGAGGACAAGGGTAAAGGCCAGTGGAAATAGTGGCTTCTCATTGGGAAGCAGTAATACCCACTGCCATGACAGTATGCAAACACAGACACACCCATACACTCAGGGTTTCACAGACACAGTAACACACACTCTGACACACACACACAGTTGCCAGTATTCAGATGAGACCCCCTGCCTATGTGCATATCATCATTATATTACTACACAATTACAAGACACGCCACAGAGATTACACATATACAGGTAATTGGAATGGCCTAAGATCAAGGACATTGATAGGGATACTACAGTGCAGTGAGTGTATGTGGGGAGGGGGGTACATCAGTAGGCTATGTAACAACAGGTCACACCCCAGGGAGTACATGTTAACAGGCGGTTAGTATGCCCATCTACGATTGATGATATCAACAGAGATGCTAGATTGCTTTGAGTGGATGGGGGAAGGTGGCATTAACATTTCACTATGGTAAAATACAGCCTCACTCCAGGAACTGGACAGCCACACACACACACACACACACACACACACACACACACACACACACACACACACACACACACACACACACACACACACACACACACACACACACACACACTGGCATTCACAAAGATATACACCTATGTCACACACATGCAGACACTTTACATGTATGAGGTTTAACCACCTGCCTATGTCTTTCTTTCTACACTTCACTCTGTACTGGTGTCAGCAACAGTGTTCAGGAGAGTGATAACATGTGGGATGTATTCCCAGCCATACGTGACATATGTGGACACACACCCACATGTGCCAGTACTGTGAATCAAACACCAGCCTATCTCATGATAGGTACCACAGAGATACAGCACTATCGCATCTGGTACAATGCTTACTGACTCTTTCCTTTGACAACTGTGCTGATATATGCACAATATATGCACAGGCGAGGTATTACTGTTACAGGTGTCAGGAGGTTTGCCTTCAGTGTCACCCTTCCAGCATTCTACATTGTGTGTCTTACACTTCAGTTAACAAAACCTGACCTTAGCAGGTACACAGGTTATTGTAGGACTGGTTGTAACACACCAGTGAGCTGTCCTCAGTAATCATTCATCTGCAAGGAAGCCCTACCACTTAGTAGTCATGTCCAAACATCTGTCCATACCTCATGTACAGCTTAATGTACTTAGAGCATATCACCATATACAGTTGGCAATGTTGAGGCTGTATTGCAACAGCATGATGTACTAAGAAAACAGTCACCTTCAGACATCAGACACTGCACACACATGGAATCTACACAAACAGCAATACATGTACACATATGCAAAACATCAGCATGTGCACTAGCAGGTCAAGAGGATACATTCCACACCTTCCCCATGCCATGTATGAAACATAGCTGAGCATTACACCATAATGGATGTTGTATTCATGTACTGGTAGGACACCACCACTTTCACCGAGTAGCCAAGTGTACATATATTACAACAAAACATATCAGCGTGACACACACAGCATTATTCCATGTCATGCTCCTACAAACTGTTACTTTGACAGTGCCGTGGTGAAGCCAG
The DNA here is from genome assembly GCF_019279795.1 of Protopterus annectens. Classification (NCBI taxonomy): domain Eukaryota; kingdom Metazoa; phylum Chordata; order Ceratodontiformes; family Protopteridae; genus Protopterus; species Protopterus annectens. The sequence continues at coordinate 292,523,993 of NC_056728.1, forward strand.
GGCACTGTAATGGTCAACAGTGAGCCCATCATATTTGCCACACATGCCTCATGTGTACTGAAAGAGTGCCAGCAATGTGCTCTGTTAGAGCTGGACAGTACACTCATTCAAGCATGTGCAAGGTCTGTGGCTTGTAAACATCACACCCCAGCATGTACTGGCTATTGTGGTACTAAGGCTAATGTCCAGACAGCACACAGCATGCATGGCTTGCAATTGTTGACATGGGGTATATGTAGGAGCTGTGGCCACACATGGCTGCACATGTCATGAACACATCACCTGTGACTACCCAGGGACATACAGAGCAGAGCTGGATTTCCCTGAGTCTGTCAATACAGGCCTGGTGTAGGTCCTATGGTCCTGTTATCTGGGTATGTTTGTAGGCATTGCATTAGGTGGACATGTCTAAAGACATACATGCCACACGGGGTGTTGTATGATATGACAGGTGTCATGGGTGACCAGAAGAGAGGGGATATTACCTCTGTCAACATAGATATCGAACCTTATGTACTGTTAGCATGCTATCTGCCATGTGCATGTGTGTAATGACTGTAGCTACCTGTATGTAGAAAGGTAAACGAAAGCTATAGTAATGTTATTTATGTTGTATGAGTGTGAAATGTACATATTCAGGGCAGGTATGGTTAGGTCATATCTAACCATGAGGGTGTTGTTTACTGGTGTACAGCAACAGTCGACTGTGTTAATGCTGACAACATCCTTGGGACCCTGGTATGTGTACAACTGAGCTGGTTACAAACAGTGATATTATTGCCTTGCATAACACGTTATGCAGCTGTGTCTGTACATAGGTACTTTGCACAGCTGATGTAGGCCTAGGTGCAGTCCACCAATCGAGGGTCATCTGGTGGTCTACCATACTATGTCATACCATATATGGATGTGTGTTGGTAGTCTGGGAACATGGTGGTGGATGTATATGAGGATACAACCTAAAATGCAGCATTTGCCACTGTCACTTGTACCCGACTCATTGGTGATGCGTTATGTCGGAGTAGTGGTCTTTACATGTGAGTAGCCTTTACGAATATGTGTACACTACCACTGGGAATGGTCCATACCACTGCTATGGCCCACATGTCTGGATCTGAGTTATATGGTGGTAGTGCAATTGAGCACTACAGAGCCTTTAGCCAGATGTTCCTCACTGCACAGATGTCAGTATTCCCCATTGTACATTCTACATTGAGTAAAAATAGATTACTAAAGCCACACATCTAGCACGGGTTAGCATAAGCATCCAATGCAATTGTCATGTAGGTGTCAGGGTGTTACATCTGTGTGTAGAACATTTGCCTTGGAATGCGGCTATATGGGTAAATGTGACCTAGGTATTATCCACATACACATGTGTAACATGGATGGATGTGCTCTGTGTTGAATGCTCACCATTCGGTCATGACAGCCCGGAATGACAGACACTGAGCAACCTCATAATAAAAGCAGGACATTGGCTCATTGTTTTGGTCTAGCAGTTGCCACCCATACCATGACATCACTGCGAGTGGCATTAATGTGCTTGGTAGCAAATTCCCCATGTAAGGTGATGGACAGTGGCAGAACTTGTGTATATAACCATTGTGAGATATACTTAGGGTAGCAGTCCTGCTAATAATGACAACTACTAACAAAGCCGGGAGAGGTCTTGACTACTGCACCACAGTACCATTATACAAGGTGGCTCATACATTATGATTGCACATGCCACTGTTCCACATATAATGCCACTGTCCACAACCTGCTATCAATGTATGCCATTCATGGCAGTAAGGTGTGTGACACATGCTGTAGGTATCATCCGCCTATGCGACCCAGGTAACCTATTGTCTGTCACATCCACACATGCATGAATGTGTATATGTAACATATATATGTCAGTACTTCATGTGCATGTATGCATGTGTATCACACAGCACAGAAACAGATATATCATTTAAAGGCCACATACAGGTATCAGGTAGTAAACCAGTATGATGTGCATATATACTGAGAGGTAAGATGTACCTAACTGTAAACCTGCATGTTTACAATAGGAGTCCATTACAATGTGTTCTGTACATGTAAGTGTTTGAGCATGCACACTGTGGCCTTCAGTGGTTAGAATTGGAGTGCATCCCAAACAGCCCCATGCTACTAAGTGTATGAGCATACCCACTGCCACCTTGTGTAATTTGAGTCAGTACATCCAACAAGCCCTTTGTAACTAAGTGTATGAGCATGCCCAGTATAACCTTGTGTAGTTGTAGTCATAGTGCATCCCAAATGGCCCTGTGCTACTAAGTGTATGGGCATACCCACTGTAACCCTGTACAGTGATAATAGTTGTCCATTCCTCAGATGGCCATACTCCAGTTCAGGTTTCTGTTGTGCTACAACTATACCTCACAGGCCTTCCTGCGGATGATGTGTCTTGTTTGTGCATACAGTTTGTAATGGACACCTACTTTAAACACACAGGTCTACAGCTATGTAATTCATGACTGTCAGTCTCCCTGTCATTGTCCTCAATTGTAGAAGGGCAGTCTGACTGCTTTGGGATGTGTAATCTCTGTGGCGCATCTCGTAACTGTGTAGTACTGTAATAGTGATCCTTAGATAGGCAGGAGTTCTGATCCCACCACTGGCAACTGTGTGCATTTGTTTGTATGTGTGACAACAAATACCTGTGTTTGTGTGTTAGCAAAGTCTGAGTGTGGTTGTGTATTTGTGTCAGCATCCTGTCATGGGAGTGGGTTTTGCTGCATTCCAAAGAGATACCTCCTTTTGCACTGGCCTTTATCCTTGTCAACCACTATACCTTTCTCTTCCCCCCTCCCCACTGCAAGTTATCAGTCCTGTAATGTAACCAAGCTCAGACGTGGAATCAGCATGTGTAATTGTATGTGTTCTGTGGCACATACCCACACTGCATACCACTGTACTAGTTACCTTTACATAGGCAAGACGTATATGCACAATACTGGCAAGAGTGCACGTGTTTGTGTGTGTGACTACCCTGTAGCCAGGCATACACATGTGTAATGTCTTTTAGCACACCATGGTAGCCATCTGTGGTGACCGGTGTCTACAAAGTATTACATAAGAATGGTAAAGAATACACAGTCAAGCACGACTACAGTTGGGTATGTTATTTTCCTGTGCCACTGGCAAGCAGTGACACAGAAGTGGTCGCTGGGGTGTATGTCCATACCCATCATTCCCCCCCACATTAACTCCACAATCCCCAGTGTAGATTACATTAGCCATCATTCCCCACCCCAAACTCCACATACACAACAACCATCCCTTCTCTGGTGAAATGCTTATGATTTAAATGTTATAACACAAGAGATGCCTCTGTTTTGTGTACATGTCAGTTCCTTTAGAACCCTTCTGTGTCACAAAGGGCGTTCAGACATGTATATATATATATATATATATATATATATATATATATATATATATATATATATATACACACACACACACATATATATATATATGTAGCTATGACAGTTGTACAGATGTAGACTTGTCTTTGTTGTTTCACAGAGTACAGTACATTCAAGGGTACTGTACATATATACACAAAGGGAATGTCCCATTTGTTTTCAGTACTGTGGAATACCTGTAGTAGGATGTGCATTATAGACTCCATGCAGCATGTGTACAACCCAGATGGCTTAGTGGTACATCTAGTTACCTCAGTGTGCATGGTCTAGGGATCGAAGCCTGCAAGCCTTGTTTATACTGTCAATTAGGACTGCAGAAGATACTTTTAAAAAGGTGTAAATGTGTTTTTGTGACAATAAGCAGCGGGTACACGCAGGTAACAGACATGTACAACCCACGGTACACTTGGAATGCCCTTCTTTGGCAATCCTGCTGATGTCACCCACCTACGAATACACCTCTAGGACTGCTGTAACCCAGTAATCTCCATGACATGTGCTGTAACTTCGTAATGCTGTAGTGTGTTAAACTAGTTTGGTAGGTATTCTAATCCCAGACAGGTTAACTGTGTGTGTGTGTGTGTGTGTGTGTGTGTGTGTGTGTGTGTGTGTGTGTGGGCTGGATATTCACAAAGGCTTGCACGGAGTCTAAGAGCAGAGTAAGCCGGCAGATAGCCAATATGTCTGCTGAGTGATCCAGCAATAGCCGGCAGAGGCGTGCATGAGAGCTCCTAAAACTACTCTTGCATGGACAGCATCATGGTATGCAAATTACCTCATTTGCTGCCGAAAGCTATGCAAATGAGGTAATTTTGCGATCCAGGAAACACTAACCTGTCCGTGGAAGAGTAGAGTTACTTGCAGAGATGTACTCCATTGGTAACGGAGTACCGTTCTGCAAATAGCAAAACGGAGCTATGACAGCTCCAAATAAAGGATGCATCCAGTTGAGGAAACATGCCAATGGCCAAATATAAGTCCATTGGCATTTATATCTGTTGCAAAATAATAAAAATGAAAAATTTTTTCCCCGATGTTTAAGCGTAGCGCAGTGCCGTGCAAACGTGCGTCGCTATAAAAACCAGGAAAACAAAGACAAAAATAGGTATTTTATTAAAAATATTCTTCTGCCATGCAGGTGAATGGCAGACTGAAGACAACATGGCTACTGAGTAGTGGTTGCTAAGGGGGTTAAGCTCAGTTTGAGAGATGTAACCAAACATCAGTAGGCAATCCTATGCAAATGAGGATAAGGATAGTGAATCCCAATTTTTCCTGCCATGTGAACCATGTCCCTAGAGTGTAAGTGTAGGATTAGGGGAGTAGTAGAGTAGAAGATAGGTGACATCATGAGGAGGTATGTATGAAAGACTGTAAGCTTATTGGAGCAGAGTGGCATGTGTTTGCTGTGAGTTACTCAGGACTGGAAGAGGTGTGTCTACAGTTGTCTTAACTGAAACCCAGAAATCGAAGGTGTACGCCGTGGATATCACCAAAGTTTCTTGCAAAGATATCTACACTGTGTGCGCTAGTGTGCCTGTAAACCTGTCTAAGCCTGTGTGCGCATGTTTGCATCCATGTAAGCCTGTTTAAGGCTGGCTAAGCCTCTGTGCATGGATGTGCACCCGCCTAAGCCTGTGTAAGCCTGTGTGCGCGCATGTGCGCTCACGTGCACGTGTTTGCGCTTGTTTGTGCGGCGCTGCTCCCTGTGGAAACAGAAAGGGAAAAGGAAGAAAAAGAAGTAGTAGGAAGTTAACCAAGGAGAACTAGCAGAGCTGCCAGGTGAAATCAATCAGAATCAGACAATTACACAGGAAGTACACTAGCCCAGCCCAGCCCAGCACTTAAAACTCTGCAAAAAACATTCCCCATGTTTTACTCAGAAGCACTGCAACACTGCAGTATACAAAGAGAAGTGAAAACTTATAAAGCTTAACTGAGACAAAAAATGTTAGGGGCTGCCATTGCTATTATAAGGCAACATGTGCAAGATGCTGAGGGTGGTGCCATTGTGAATGCTGCTGAGCAACCCACAGTGAGGAGACGGAGAAGAGTGTACAGACCCAGGGTAACCTACCAGGGGCTACATGAGCTGGAGATAGTGGAGTGCTATAGAGTGGACAGAGACCTCCTGTAGCAAATTGTTGAGCTGTGCAGGCCACGCGTCACACACAGAACCAACAGAGGGGAACCCATCCCAGTGGAAACCAAGGTATGTGTTGGTCTAAGAATACTAGCAACAGGTACCTTCCAGAGACCAACTGGTGATATGATGGGGATTTCACAGACATCAGCATCCAGGGTACTGCACTAGTTCCTGAATGCCATGTCAGCACATGTCGGTGATCATGTATATTTCCCCAATTCCCGTGAGGCATTGGCCAGCAATATGCGTCTCTTCCAGCAAATAGTGGAATAACCTGAGGTAGTGGGTGCAATTGACTGCATGCACATACACATCAAAGCACCAGCCGGTGAGCGGGGTAGGGCCTACATCAACCGCAAGGGCTTCCACTCCATCAACTGCCAGGTTGTGTGGATTGCCCAGGGCATAATACTGAATGTGTGTGCTGGCTGCCCTGGAAGCTACCACGATTCCCATATCTGGCATCTGATGCAGCTGTACCAGACATTTGCCAATGGGGTCATCCCTGATGGTCACCTAGTGGGGGATGTTGGATATGCACTGGAGCCATGGCTGATGACACCCATCAGAAATGCACACACACCTGAACAAGGACACCATAATGAGGCACACGCACAAACACACAATGTAATTGAGCGTGTGTTTGGGATGCTCAAGTCACGGTTCCAGTGCCTGGACACATCTGGTGGAGCCTTGCAGTACTCACCAACTACATGTACCCAAATTGTCATTGTATGTGCTATGCTACACAATATGATCCTGCAAAAACAGCTGCAGCAGGAACATCATGGGGCAGGGCCAAACAAGCCCCCCCACCATTGCCAAGGCCTGCACAGGCACAATGTGACTCGGAGGAGGAACAACCTGAGCCTGCCCCAGTAGGCAGAAGAATGCATGCCCAGTATGCCTTGGCCTTGGCAAAGAGGCAACACATGGCACATACACTGGCTCAGCAGGAACCTTGGAAATGATACATCTCTCTGACTCGCACATAAAATAAAAGGGATACCTAACTTGACACTACCTGTTTTCAAACGTATAGGGAGTGTACTATGTGCATCCGACATAGGCAGCCCTGCAGCACCACCTGAGGCATGATTGCCATGTTTTCAGCAATATAAAGCAGTGCTAAGCAGCTTTTACCACTATTTAGTATATGTAAACAAAATTGCCCATGCTAAATAGTGCAATGTCGGGCAACGTTGAGCAATGTTGGGCAATGTCGGGCAAAGTCTGGCAAAGTCAGGTAGACATGCCCATATTTGCTTTACTGTTCCTTAAACAGTCTGGTCTGCCCAGCATGAAAATAAAAAGCAGTGATAGGGCTCGAACCCAAGACACTGTGCACTATAGTCACACTACTGAGCCACTAAGCCATGACAGCATTACACTGACACACATACAGCAGGATAATTGTACACTAATGCAAACACAAAGAAATGCTGTATCAGGACCCTAAACATGCATATGGGTAACCTCCCCTACAGGCCTATGCAGACAGATCATACTGGGCATGCTCACACACTTAGGCCATGTCTGAGTACAGCAGTGGGCCACACATATCTGGCAGTTGCATGTTTCACCCCAGGAACCTGTCACTATTCACCAGTCCTGAATTTTGCACACAGTTATATGAAAACAGACACATATAATATATTGGAACCCTGTCATAATCAAACTATGTAACACAAGTACTTTAGTTGTTCACAGAAAGTGAAAAAGCAAATAAGATCAATACACCTGCAATCAGTATCATCAACAAACAATGTGCACTCAAAATATTATCCAATCCATGTTCTGGCAAAAGAATCTGTGAAGGAGTCCATAGAGAACCATGACGCTTCCGTCCGCTATGTCATAAATAGCAATGTACACTCATATATGTCCTGAGTCAGTGCAAACTGTAAATGACTTACCTTGCCAACATCCCGTCAGACAGGCCCATACATACATACCACCCTCTCACTGACAAAAGGCCCTATCATCATACCTGGAGATTGTGAAAAGCAAGATATCACAAATAGAAATGTTAAAACAGCTCCTTCAAACCTGAAAACATGGCATCTATGGGATTACATTGTTAACAAACAGACCCTGAACCTGCACAGTCTGTTGAGACTCACCCTCTGTACAGGATATGAAACTGTTGAATGTGTTACAGCAACATTTGACACACTCCAAAGTGTTGGTGCACAACAGAACATGGGAACTATTGCCTTATAAGCCTACTAAGCCTGATCTGCAAGGCCATGGAGTCCATCATGATGGAACTCATAAACAGAGCTATTGGGAGCCTACAAACACCAAACCCTACCAATTTCTGTTTGGTCATGGGCAGATCATGGTTCCCAAACCTGCTAGACTGTTTACAAGGCAGTCACCCAGGACATACATCAATGAAATGAGCTACACATGTCCCACATAGACCTTGAAAAGCCCTTTGCTAACATCCCAGACACATGTCGTATCCACAAAATCAACAACCTGTGCATAAATACGTCAGTCATCTGATGGATTGCCAACTGGGGCACAGATAGATCACATAAGGTAAGAATCATGGTCTCCTGTACAAGCTGGTAACAACAGCTGTCCCTCATGGCTCAGTCCTGGGACCCCTCCTGTCTGGTGTATACTTTTCAGAAATACAGTCAAACACACGAGGGCTATGTTTAGCAAAGTTTGTGGATGACTGCCAAAAAGTTGTCATAATCGATGTTTGGGACAACAGAGACATCCTTAAAAAGGGTCTCAGTCAGTCAGATGTGGTGTCAAAAGTATGTCCTCAAGCTACTGTCATACAAATACCACATAGGTGCCAACACCCTAAATATGGAGGTGATAATAAGGGATCTATGGACAAATGTGGATAGTCATCTGTACTTCCAGAAACACATTCACAAAGTGGTCAGAAAATCATGCTATATGTTCCCACAAACTGCCAAGGTTTTTGCATGTAGGTCAAAGGAGGTTCCCTCTACCCATCAGTCATCAGACCTATCAGAGAGTACCACAACACACCTGTGATGAATCTGACTAGGCACCTTCAGCAGCTGGAAAGACCAATGAAGTACCTCAACAGGAGGATTATTGGCCTCAAACAGTTGCCGCATACAAGACTGAATTTAACTCAATCTGTATTCCGTTGCATACTGTCTACTCAGGAGATCTCTGACCAACAGACAGGTCCATGTCATGGCAACACTCAGATCTGCTCTGAGTTACAGCTCAATGGCACTAAATATACAGACCCAAGTGATATTGCCAACATTCTGGCAGACAGGATCAGTGTTAACCTTACCCCCCTCTCACACATGAAAGAGCACATCTCTATAATGGAAGACTGCAAAGTTTCTGTCATCACGGCTGCACAAGTAAAAAACACTCTCAAAAGCCAGTATCACAGCATCCATGGGACCAGATAACTTTCCAGGCTGTGTTCTACACAAACTACAGAATGAACAGGCACCACACCGACGTAACATGTTTAGTCATAGCCTCACCTCAGACTCTGTGCCTGCTGAATGGTGCACAGCGATGGTTATCCCACTACACAAGGGTGGAGACACCATGGAACCCAGGAACTAGCACCCCAGTAGCCTGATGAGCCTGCTCTGCAAGGCCATGGAATGTATCATCATACAACTTATAAAAAAAGGCATTTGGACATGCTCCATGTAAAACACTCACAAATCCTCTGATCTTCGGACCCAAAACCACGAGTGAAATACAAAAGGAAGGGGTGTATCCATTTACCTTATGGATACCCACACCATCAGGTTAGTGGCACAGCATGAGGCCTTGGAGACCATGCAAGTGCAACTAACATTTGGGCAAAGCTGATTATCAGATTGTAGCCTGCTACAGATCACCTACCTTGTCTTAGGAACCTCAATCAGTATTCCTGAGAACAGTGGAAAATATAAAGGTCCTATCAAACACCATCATATGAGGAGAATACAACTACCCAAACATTGAGTGGGAGAATTACTTGTATACAACGTCCTTTGCCCAATGTTTCCTAGAGTTGAAAACCCAAATGCCCTGGAACAGCTGGTCACCACGCCGACTAGAGGTGACAACATACTGGACTTGATCATCCCCAACATGGGGTACCTGTGTTCCACGGCAGAGATAAACCCCTCACTGGTAATATCAGATCATAAAGTGATTACACTGGGCATCCACATCCCCCCCCAGTCAAGGAAACCACTGTGAAGACATTTTCAAAAGCAAACTGCACACTTCCCAAGACCAAAGTGGAAAGTTCCAAAGCCCCCTTGCTATAGGATAATGCTATACAATCTGCCAAATCATTTACAAGTACATTCTATGAGCATCTATAGGGATGCAGGGATCGAGACATGCCAAATAAAACCAAGATGCACTCCTCCAAAAACAAGAAACCAATCTGGAGGTCATCGCCCATAAAAAAGCTATACAACAGAAGGAGGAAACAAACACATGATAGAGCAAACTTCACAAAAGGAAAGGCATCACTGATCATTATTAGGAAGACACAATGATCACTCATATAAGAATCCAAGGTCAGTTTCTAAAGACAAATTGCCAAGGAATGTAAGAATAATAACCACAAATCCTTCGTTAGCTATACCAAACATTTAGGTGGCAACTTCCAAATATGCTGTCAGCTACTGACAAATGGCAAGAAATACACTGAACCAACTTACATTGGCCACATCCTGGGGGACAGGTTCAGTGCAAACTCCACCGCCATCACCCCAAAAGGGCCTGTCTCCATCCCAGAAGAATGCAGAGCCCCAGACTTCATGGACATGCAGGTAAAGACAGCCCTCTCCAAAGCTAAGAACACAGCTTCAATGGGACAGGATGTTGTTCCAGGCTGTGTCTTACACCAGCCCCAAAAGGAAATACACCCTCACCTACATTCACTGTCCAGACTCAACCTTACCACAGGGTATGTACCCAAAGAATGGCATACACCAACAGTCATCCACCTCCACAAAGGGGGTGCCACAACAGAACCTGGAAACCCTTGCCCTATAGGTCTACTCAGCCTAGTCTGCAAAGCTATGGAGCAAAGTATCATCAAACCCATAAACAGAGACATTGGGGACCTGCAGACACTGGACTCTACCCAACTTGGCTTTGTTAAAGGCAGATCCTGCCTCCTAAACCTAGTTGACTCATTTGAAACAGTTGCCAAGGACATAGATGGAGGTGAAAGTAGTCCACACAGCCCGCCTGGACCTCACTAAGGACTTTTGATACCATTTCCCACTCTGTCATCATGGACAAGCATAGCAGCTTGAACATTAACAGCTATGTCACAGGATGGGTGGGCAACTGGCTCACAGATCAAACACACATGTTCAGAGTTGCAGGTGCCATGTCCGACTATAAACCAGTCACAAATGGAATCCCACAGGTCTTGGTCCTGGGACACCACCTGTTCAGTAGATACTGCTCAGAGGTACAGGCAAGCACGGGAGGAGTATGGCTGAACAGGTTTGCAGATGACTGCTAACTGTGGTCCGTAATCGACTCTATGGTTGACACAGACATCCTCCAGAAGGGTCTTATAGAGACAGATACCTGGTGTCAAAACAATGTCCTCAAGCAGAATGCCAAAGAATGCATAATCATCCCCTTTGGATAAAACAAAGTGCACACAAATTACCACATAGGTGGTAATCCAGTATGTACAGAGAAAGTAATTATGACCCTGGGGACCCAGGGAGATAGTCAACTCTCCTTTGATGATCACATGGCCAAAGTGTTTAGAAATTCCTTCTATGTAGCCCACCTAATGTCACCTAAAGTAGCCCACTTTGTCTAGTCTGATGATGTCACCATCCTACAAATATACCTGCAGAAAATAGAGCTTAGAGTGATGTGTATAGCGTGTTGTGTAAATGCGTACTCTTCTAGTATTATAAAGTAGCTAGGTGGGGGTTTGAATCCTGCACTTGACAACTGTGTGTATGATCTCATTTGAGAGAAGCAGCCTTTTTGTAGACTACTAAAACAGCTTAAAAGTGGTATACTCATCTTTGTCAAGTCTGATGATGTCACCATCCTACAAATATACCTGTGTAAAAGAAAACCTTAAGTAATGTGGATAGCATGTCATGCTAATGCATACTCCTCCAATATCATAAAGTAATTAGGTAGGGGTTTGAATCCTCCACTTGACAACTGTGTGTGCGTGTGAGATCTCCTTGGAGAAGAGTGACCTTTTTGGAGACTACTAAAACACCTTAAAAGTGGTATACTCATCTTTGTCAAGTCTGATGATGTCACCATCCTACAAATATAGAAACCAAATCACCAGTGACCAGACACAACTGTAGTGTATCCAACACAGTCAAGCGCTTTCGTCCTGCTCTAGGACTTCTTCAGAACTGTGTTTGCTAAAACCCACTCCCTCTTTTATACTGACAATTAACTAATTAAAATTTAAATCATGTTAACCCTATAGAATCTGTTAAAAAGTGTGTAGTAAATTTAAATGTTTCTGTGAATGAAAGCAGTGTTGTTTACTGAACTAGGTTTTTTTCTATTATAAAATGGTGGCCCTAGACGATGCAAGGGGGGTGGATGGCTATAACCAATAAGGAAGATTATAATAAGATTTTTTCCATGTTACAGCAGGAAGAGAAATACCAAAGTGTTTCTAAAAATAAAATAAATATTTCCTATAGGAGAATCCAGATGATGTTAGAAGATGCACTATTGCAAGGTGTCATAAACGAAGGCATACACGGTTTTCTGGTGAATTAAAACCCAACTATTCCGGTTGTGTTTGGGATACCAAAAGTCCACAAGGACATCAGGGATCCCTCATACAGGTTGATTATAACTTGTCAAAACAGTTCTACCTACTCTTTAGGGTTTTTTTGTGGACAGAATAGTAAGGGAGTCCCTGGTCCCTACAGAACATGTGTTAAAGGACTCTTGGGACTTTTTGGGCAGAATCAAACAGGATACATTTTCAGTGAGTTTGAGTTTCTCTACTGTGGACGTGGTTGATTTGTTCACCTCGATACCTTACGAAACTGGTTTAGAGCTTTTTTATGAAGTATTAGTGGAAAAAACATCATTAAGTAATACTATGGTGAACTTTATTATGACACTAATCAAAATAATCTTAAAAAATAATTATTTCCCTTTTGAAGGAGAATATTATCGTCAGGTCAATGGTATAGCCATGGGCACTAGTGCACCATTGTTTGCAAATTTTGTAATGTATGGGTGGGAGAAGTTATATATTTTTAACACCTCTTTTTCTATGTTTTGGATTCACTACTTGCGTTACCTGGATGATATTTTTATTTTATGGAAGGTGGGAGATAAACATGAAGAATTTATGGAATATATAAATAATTTAAGTGATTATTTTAAATTTACTGGTACTTCTAATAATGACAGTATCAATTATCTTGATATTTTACTTAATAAGAATTATGAAAACAAGAAATTCGAATCTCAAATTTATAGAAAACCCACTTTTTCAAATGATTCTTTAGAATTTAAAAGTAGTCACCCGCTATACACAAAAAGAAACATAGTAAAGGGTCAAATGGTCTGGGTAGCAAGAATGTGTTTTAACATTGATATAGTACAGAGAGAAATGGGCACACTAGTAAAATTTTTTGCTGAAAGAGGTTACCCGTTTGAATTTGTACTACCCATTTGCGAGCAAGTTATTAGCGAGTGGGGTAGTAGGTATAAACCCCTGCTGGGATCCTATTTAGTGAAGGAAAATGAAACAAACATAAGGAAAGATTATACCCAATCCATGGTGGTGACTTATGGAGAAACAATTAGTAAAATTAGGGATATTGTCAAGAAAAACTGGGTGTTGTTTAAAGGGAACGAGGAAATATTAGATATAGTAGGAAAAGAAGCAACATTTGTTTTTAAAACTAATTACAATTTAAAATTTTTACTGGAACATCCCATTAATGTTAAGAACAATGTGAGAGGGACAACTAGATGTGGAACTTGTGAACATTGTAGGTACATCTTAGTGGGAACCTCAGTATGGTTGGGAGTAATGAATAGGGAGATAAAATTAGCAACAGGGTCCTGTATTACGAAAGGACTGGTATATATAGCTATTTGTCAGGAATGTCAGCATTTCTACATAGGTAAAACTGAAAGAACTTTTAGAAGGAGGATCTATGAGCATTTGTATGCTGTGAGAAAACATGATGAAAATAATGCAATATACAGGCATATTAAACATAATCACAATCACTCTTTCTTATTTGGTATTCTGGAGGTTACTGGTAGCAATCCTAGAGGGGGTAATTGGAAAAACAACTTGGAGAGGGCAGAAATGAGGTGGCAGTTGAGACTTAATGCCACGGTAACCCCAGGCATCAATGACAATGTATCTATAAAACCTGAATTGAAACATAGGGCCACTATTTTGTAATAGAAAAAAACCTAGTTCAGTAAACAACACTGCTTTCATTCACAGAAACATTTAAATTTACTACACACTTTTTAACAGATTCTATAGGGTTAACATGATTTAAATTTTAATTAGTTAATTGTCAGTATAAAAGAGGGAGTGGGTTTTAGCAAACACAGTTCTGAAGAAGTCCTAGAGCAGGACGAAAGCGCTTGACTGTGTTGGATACACTACAGTTGTTTTCTATTTATTCTGTATGGTTTTTAAGCTATTTTACTGCTTTGACTGGCTAGAGTAATAAACCTGCATTTTTACCAATATTTTGGATCATTTCATACCTGTGGATTTTTTTTTGAGGCAACAGCACAGAATGGGTTGTTTGTTTCATCCTACAAATATACCTGTGTAAAGGAAAACCTCCAGTAATGTGTATAGCACAGCATGTTAATGTGTACTCTTCCGGTATCATAAAGTAGTTAGGTCGGGTTTGAATCCTGCACTTGACAACTGTGTGTGATCTCCTTGGAAAGAAGAAACCTTTTTGGAGACTACTAAAACACCATAAAAGTGGTATACTTATCTTTGTCAAGTCTGATGATGTCACCATCCTACAAATATACCTGTTTAAAAAAAATCATCCACTAATGTGTATAGTGTGCTGTGTTAATGCGTTCTTCTCTAGTATCATAAAGTAGTTAGATAGTGGTTTGAATCCTGCACTTGACAACTGTGTGTGTCTGTGTTTGTGTGTGATCTCCAGAGAGAGGAGCAACTTTACTGGAGAGTAGTAAAACACATTAAAGGTGAGCTGCTTATCTTTGTCAAGTCTGATGATGTCACCATCCTACAAATATACCTGTGGAAAAGAGTACTCTCAGTAATGTGTATAGCATGTTGTGGTAATGTGTACTGCTCTATTATCATACAGTAGATAGGTAGGGGTTTGAATCCTGCACTTGGTGAGTGTGTGTGTGCTCTATGTGTGTGACACTGTTGGTTAATGTGGTGTGGGTTTTGCTTTTATTACTGTATGACATATCAGTATAACAACAGTATGTGCATTGCACATGTCAGGTAGCTGTGTGGCAACTACATATACGTACATGTGACCTCAATTAATTCATAGGTGGGAACCCTGCTTTCTCCATGAACACATCTGTCATCTTTGCCAGAGTGTGATGCCGCTTTCCAGACCTTAGGTCACATCTGTATGCTTGTGACAAGCCCAGCCACTGCAGTGATCCTTGGCCTAGGTCATCCGTGTCACACACACTCATTATGGTTTCTATTGCATAGTGTGAGTGAGGGTTTATGGCTGAGGTATATTTCAGACCTGTTCAAATGCAGCAAATTCTGTCAATGATGGCTATTCATTATAGGTGTAGAACAACCTTTGTGGATATGCATGCAGACCCCTTAATGCTTATGTGATCCACCGAGGGAGTTCAAAATACCTTTGGAACTGTGATTACCAAAGTAGAGATGACGTAACACTTAGCTGCATGTACACATTGGTACCTGTTCAACATGTTGGTGGCTACTACCTATGTGGTACTGTGGAGATACTATGTTTTGTAAAGGTGGATGGTTATGCTTTAGTTGGCTTATAGCTTTACAGCATGGGTTTGACAACAGGTATCTGTCTGTATGATACCCTTGTGGAGGATGTGTGTGTCATCTGGAGAATGCATTATAGGCCACAGTACACATTTCCAGACATGGACGGACATATCCCTACTGTGATTGCTTGTACCTAAGAGAGCTATATGCCAAACAGGAGTGGTCTCAGGAATGGGTGCAGGTGAATACCACTGGTTACTGGCATAGTATAGTACCTGAAGGATCCAAATGTTACTGTGTGTCCTACATCTGTGTGTCAGTTGTCAAGACATCATCTAACAATTGTGTATGGACAGGCTGCTGAGGTTATGTATACTACCAGAGTGCAAAACATTGACAGATAGTAACAGTATCACCCACAGCACAGCATCAAACCATGTCATACACACATGTGTACTCAAGTTCCACAATGTGTGCAGTACAATGCATACTGGCCACCAATAGGAACTATGGAGTGTTACTGTGTAATACAGGGCATGTCACCCTGCCCATGTGTCCGCTATGCACGTACATGCAGACAGTGCACCTCCACCATGTTCACAAATGTACACCTGCAAATCTGTGCTACACACATCCCACACTTACTGTCCACTCTCTAACACATGTTGCCAATACTACACACATCAGCCAAGTGGCAAGTGGGCAGACAGTACACTATTAAAACTAACACTGGTGTAAACAATACTACATTGACAAACATAGCTTTAATGCATCATACCTGCTCAGCTACACCTTCAAGGATATCATTACACTTTACTGCTGATAACATGCTAACATTGCTATACTGCTATAAAGTCACTCTGTGCATCAGCACCATGGTAGCCTGTTCCTGCATCAGTGTTACAGAAGACAGGAGGATGCACAGGGTGTGCTGTTGGTTTGCCAGAGCCCTACATTGAGCCATACAATTGACATGTGCGTGTGTGTGTGTGTGTGTGTGTGTGTGTGTGTGTGTGTGTGTGTGTGTGTGTGTGTGTGTGAGGGCCAGGAGTACTGCTATGGGTCAATGTTGATGTAATGTGTGTGGGTATGTGTTAGCCCTAGGTGTCTGGTTTCTGTGTGTGTGTGTCTGCATGCACACAGTTCCACCATGTGACTGCCATATATGTGGATTTGTGGGATAGCCACAGGCTGTACCTGCCAGGCTTTACAGATCACCGTCTCTGGCCATGGATATGGTACCTGTGCCTGGCAGGGGTGCTACTGACAGTATCAGGTACTAAGCCAGACTGGGTACTATCCTCAGAGGTGGACAGATGTACACTGGACCCAGGTCCCTGCTGGGACTGTCCAGAGCCACATGCACATGGTCTTCTAGGACGGCCTATGGACAGCCCACTCCAAAATTGCTGGCGCTGGTACTGGCACTACGGGAGCAGCTGTGATGTGACGGATGTCCGCGGTGACTGCCAGCTGCTGATGTTGCCAGCATACGTCCACATCAACATCTCAACCATCCTGTGCTGCCCTGACACATGGACATGACATTGCGAAGAACATCTAAGGACAGCCCACTCCAACATTGCTGGCGCTGGTACTGGCACTGGCACTACGGGAGCGGCTGTGACTTGAGGGACATCCGCAGTGACTGCCAGCTGCTGATGTTGCTGGCATACGTCCACGTCAACATCTCAACCGTCCTGCACTGCCCTGATACATGGACATGACATTGCGAAGAACATCTAATGTCTCACCCCAACGTTTATCAGTGACCTCAGTGTAATTACGGATGGCACCTGCAAGGTCAAGGATACTGTCAATTACAGCGGTGTTATGTGCTCTCTGTGCCCTTAATCCCTGTCTGGTGTACTGTTCTATACATGCCAGTGCCTCCATGACAGCCTGGAACATGCACGAGGTTGTAAGACCTGTGGCACATCTGCCAGGGGCATGATGAGCAGCAGTGCTCTGATGAGACCCTGGACATCTGCCTATGTGGCACCCTTCCAGACATCTGGGTATGGCTGCTGTGTCGGGATGCATGTGCCATAGATACCACACTGTCCTGGCCAATGCTGACTGTACACTGTCCCTCATCTAAGGGCATTGGTGATGGATGTATTGGCAGTATGACTGTGTGCATGGATGGGGTGGACACTTGTGTGCTGTCAATTGGTGGCCCAATGACAGACCCTGGCAAACATGCCTGTGCCTCAACGCACCTATCTTCATTATCACTATTTGGCTCAGTGACATCAGGTTCCCTGCTGCAGTGAACCAGCCCAACCTCAGCACCTGTGAGAGGAAGACAGGAAACACACTTTATGACCTGTACATGATGTCAGAACACATGCACACATGCACACATGAACACATGCACACATGCACACATGAACACATGCACACATGAATACATGAACACATGAACACATGCACGCATGAACACATGAACACATGAACACATGCACACATGAACACATGCACACATGCACACATGAACACATGCACACATGCACACATGAATACATGAACACATGCACACATGCACACATATGCACACATGAACACATGAACATATGCACACATGCACACATGCACACATGAACACATGCACACATGCACACAAGCACACAAATACACTCCTCACTAAAGCAGACACACACACACACACACACACACACACACACACACACACACACACACACACACACACACACACACACACACCACCAGCAATCCAGAACATACTCAATAGCGGTTGATGGTGGGGTACAGTATCACAAGCCAAACAGTCATATCACATGTCAGCATGCAGGACATGTGTTGCTCAACAGCATGCAGTGCAAGTGTAGACAGCCATTGCTAATAACAGTATACATGGCTTTGATGCATGTGTGTTGTTGTTCAGTGATTGGCCTTACCCTGGAACGCAATGTGTACATGGACACAACATTGCTGTGCAAGTATTAAAAGCTCTGCAATGTCCTATGCACCATCACTCACAGGTATACATACCATGGCTGGATGTGTATCTGTGTGTCACATAGATATCCATTTCTGATTAGAGCATCTGTGTCTTTAGCAGATAATTGTGGGCACAGGTTTAGCACATGCATGCTATGTATACACACAGGATGAGTGGTGCATGTATACCTGATGGAATACCATTCCTCAACATAGCCATTGTACAGTGGTTATGGTGAGTGTAGGAAATACTGTGGACATGCCAGTGCCAGCCATGACATGGCATGCTACAACACAACTGCAACATTAAACATCACACATACCCAATGTGTGTCATGTGACCTATACACTCAATAGCATTACAAGACATATATGTGTCACTTTGTACAAATGGTGATTGCTATGCATATTGTGTATAGGTGCATATGTTTGCACACACACAACATTGAGGTGCATAGCAATGAATGCTATGTGTAGTACTGTGATTACTGTAACTGGGTGGGGTGTAGTACCATGAGCCATCATCATGCAGCATTATGTGGTCACTCAAGGCTACTAATGTGTACTAGACCGGCACCTAGCATGCTGTACCTGAGCTGCAGTGCCATGGCTACATTCACCATTCCACAGCCAGTTGTTACATGGGTTTGTAAGGTGGCCAATAGGAAGCATTGCCTAACATGAATGTGTGATGTGTTGAAGAGTGTCGCACAGCACCATGATAGGCCTCTACCCCTCAGGTATATTATGTGTGCTGTGTGGATGACATTTGGGATACTGGAGTGTGACCTTACAGTGGGTGTCTGAATACGCCATGTGCAGCATATTAATGTGTACTGCGTATGACAAAGTTGTGTATGTTGTGGGCATGTGTATCGACTCTGCCTATCCAATGTCCACTACAGTGTTGCCACAATTGTGTGGGATGCTCTGTATATTGCATGTGTTTCAGGCAGCTACTCACGTTACTGAGATGTGCATAGTCTCACAGCAAACATGCACAACATACATTATGCGTAGGTGTGTTATGTGTACATGGCCTGCACCTCACCTATGACATGCACATTTAATTTGCAATATTAAATGTCAAACACACTCACCAGCATGGGTCTGCTGCCTTGCTGTTACACCAGAGGGACCTACAAGGATATGAAACAGTTTGTCAGTGGCAACAACTGTGGCATTGCTACTGTGGGTTTGCAATCTTACAGTAGTGCAATGGTTGACAGTCATAGGCCTACAGACTATGTTACAAATTATCAGTATTGCACAACACCAGGCTCCACATCTTCTAACTACACAGTACACATCTCACATATGCATGATCTACCAATAGAGGTAACAGTAGTCTACAGATATGCCATGTTACCTGCACGCTCCATGTCAACTCGCTGGGTGGCTCCAGCCTCCATGATGATACATGTTTGCTGTTGCTGTTGTTGGCCAGGAGCCACGAGGCTCGGGAGCAGCTCATCCACTCTGGTGAGGGGGGGGGTGGATGGCTACCCCACCACCTGTGGCAAGCTGTTGTCTACGGACATGTCTAAGTAAATCACTGCAGTGATGGTGTACCTGCTCATAGGTCTGGTTATGCATGCCTATGTCATTTACCCTATGGACAACATCTTGCCACAGTGAAGTCCACTCATGCTGGTCCTGGCTGGTTCTTGAGAACAGCAGGGTGTAGTGCTGAACCAGGCTGGTTGTTATCACTTCATCCTCTGCCTGGCTGTAGGTAGGGTTGCAATGGTAAGCCATGACCCTCGAAGACAATTAAACAATATGTGTGAGCAAGTCATGTGTCACACTTAACATTATAAAGTACAGATATCACTGAACTGACATATATAGCAACCTATTGGCTGTCAGAGGATTCAGACTTTCAATACCACATATCCCACAAAGGGATAATTGGCTAGGCTTAAAATGGCTCACAAGAGCAGTTAGCTTAGTACTAAACTATGAACCTATGAACCTATAAACACACTTTCAATACCACATATCAGTGCTCAACCCACAACTGCCTGACAGTGCCTGGCATGCTCTATATATCAAACCATGTTCTGCACAGCAACAAGGAGAAACCAGTATGTAAGACTATACAACAGTACATAGCACACTGTATGCGACACAATGCACCACCTAGGCACAGGTGGTATATATCAAACTAATGCATAAAGAAATATGTCATCCATTGCAATGATTGTAAAGTCCAGTTACAGTATTACTAGTATACCACACTAGTTGTTGATGGCAAACCTCTGCCTAACATATGTGCACGTTCATTAATATAGGTGGCATACTGTTGTACTAGACTATACATGCTGCTAGATACGCACTTATATCCTGTGACACACATATGACTGAGGGCATGTTACTGAAATACCCACACACACATCAGACATACATACAAGACACAAACCTTATGCCTGAGGTATGTAATCTGTGAGGACTACAGGGAACACACAAAACAGTGGTTACAAGCAACGTGGACATACACCATACTGTGCTGTTTAGGCCTACAGCTTCAGGTTCATACGGGATTTGGATTCAGCAGCAGTACCAATCAATAAGCATACATGTACTGCTTTAGCCTGCAATGGCACACCCCAGTCGACACCAAGGGACTACGTCAGACCGTATGCCATACAGCTTTTCTGCCTAGCAATAGCATACACATCTTTTGCTGGGATCAGAGCTAGGACACAAAATACCATGACAGAAACAGTTTCTCACTAAGCTATCACACATATACAGTACTTTGACACATTCACCAACAAATTCATCATCACACTCAGTCAACCTTACATAGCAATTATTGCAACAAGTACATGTGGGTGTGTATCGGTTCATAGGTAGGTAATAGGCTATTGGCCCTAGGGCCTATAGAAGCCTAGCCATACGCTACCCTGGCCTTTGACACACATGTAATTTAATTTCACGTGACCCTGTCAGGCAGAGCCATAGAGTTGATTCCTGGGGTGTATTTCCTATCTCCCATCCAGTCATCAGGATTATTCATGACTGCTAATGAGGAGCTTTGTTTGCTGTTGATAGGTGGTTTGTTCCAGAGTATGGGATGTCTCTGAAATAGGAATCTATCCCTCCAGCATGTTTTGTTTATTGAGGTGACAAGGTTAGGCCCCTAGAGCATGTAGCTCGTAGGGATTGTGATCTGTTTACGTGGAGCATGTCCAACAGCTCTTGGTTTGACATAGCTTTGTATGTTAGGCAGAGGTCACCTCTGGGTAGGTGGTATGTGACACAGTCTAGCTGTGGTTTTGTGGGACAGTCTGCATAGGGCATCTGTTTGAGGCCGGTATTACTCTTTGTGTGGTATGTCTGTGGCCTTTCCAGTTGCTGTAGATGTCTTGTGAGTTACATACCAAATGGGACATTGTACTCTATAATGGGTTTTATGAGTGATGAGTAGAGGGGAACACTGACCTATATTTCCCTGGATGACACACCTTATGTGATGAGGTGTGCCACATAGACAGATTACATGACTAGTGTGGCACTGTGATTATCACAGGGGAGACTACTGTCCACCTGTGGCCCATGGTCTCTTATCACACTTTCCGTGTTAGGTACACTACCACCTATGTGGTAGTTCATGGGTACAGAGTTTTGCCAGAAGGGATGCCAATGCAGTTTCAACATTGAGCTTGAGTTCATGGCTGTGTCACCAGGCATCTGTCACAGTAACTATGACCCTGTCCCTCTCTCTCTCTCTCTATATATATATATATATATATATATATTATATAAATAAATATATTATGGTGGGAATATCAATTATGCCAAGGTTGTGAGGTATACAGTTATGTAATAATATTGCACAGTCTTGTGTGGAATGCATTGAAGGTGTTCTCAGCCCATGTAGCTTTAGCAGGCCTCACTGGCTGCAACACTGCAAACCTGACAAATCATACCCACAGCGTTTAACCACCACATGTCATATACCAGCACTGTATGCTGTCTTGTTTGCCACACACTACAACCTACATAGAAATATGCACATAACAACCTTCAACAACATATATATGTCCACTCTTCACAAACAGTTGCAGTATGTCCCTTGCTCTATGCACATGTACAGATGCTAATATATCTGACACAGAATGATCTCTCCGTATGTGTGTGCCATACACACACAAGGTCCACACTGTTGTAAGTCCGTGGACCTCACGGCTGATCTGTTGGGCCTTACTGCAACATGAACAGGTGTCACATGTGAGCATACAGTAATATTAGAGGGTATATATATATATATATATATATATAGCTGCAAATGCTAGATTAGCATACTAGCCTGGTACAGCAGTTGCCAATGCTAAGCTACATGTTAATATGACTATCATGCATTTGTTACTCTGTCACATCCATGTTTATATAGCTGTATGCGCTACTCCCCCAAACAGCCATTGTGCACACTACTGTACAGAACACAGATAACATGGATCAGATGTTTGACATTTAATGCTGAGATACATATGTCACAATTATATCCCACTGCACAGAGCTACACACAGATTTGTCCATGGCATTAGTTATACAGGGCATCTGTGTATAGATACGTACTGCTGCCACATATGGATGATTCAAAGTCTGTAGAGTACTCTTCAAAAACATCTACAACATGCCAGTAAATACATATCTGTTACATACCTTTCCTTTGTATGTGTTTGTAAATTTCAGTTCCGTGTGTCTTTTTTTTTTTGGTTTTGGTTTAATTTTATATATATATATATATATATATATATATATATATATATATATATATATATATATATATATATATATATATATATATATATATATATATATATATATATATATATATATATATTTTTTTTTTTTTGGTTTAATTATAATATTTTTTTTTTTTTTTTTTTCTGTTGCTGTTGCTGTTGATGTGGATGTTGGTGTCTGTCTGTCTCTGTCTCTGTCTTTGTCTCTCTCTCTCTCTCTGTATGAGCAATGGAATGATTGCATGTGTGGACAGCAAATACAGCCTGCTTTTATAGGTATCTGCACATCTGCATGTGATGGCCTCTGCACGAATTGGTGGCCACCATTTGGTAATTTCATGCAGCCTGCTATGTGGAGATTGCAGTACTCACTGTCATAGCAACCCAATTCTATTAATTGCTAAGTCAGGTAGGCATAGCCCTTTCAGCTTTCTAAAGTGGGGCCCATGCTTGGCTGCTGTGGACACCGTTGTGTAAGTCAGAAGGTTGGTATACTTCTTATATCTGCAACTAGGGGTGTAGCCAATGATT
The DNA here is from genome assembly GCF_019279795.1 of Protopterus annectens. NCBI lineage: Eukaryota > Metazoa > Chordata > Ceratodontiformes > Protopteridae > Protopterus > Protopterus annectens. The sequence continues at coordinate 292,547,807 of NC_056728.1, forward strand.
TGAATGTTGTACTCAGACCTGAATGTTGCCACTTCCAGTACACAGTCGTCAGTGTAGAATTGTACTTACCCCTACAAATGCTAACACAAGATACGTGGGAGCATGAAGCTTCTTTTCTACTTATACAATTAGCTGCCATACATAAGTAGTTATTGAGATTTATTCATTTGGCACATTTACTGTTTGTGAACTGCTATACTGTGAATAATAATGCACTCACTTCTACACAGTTTGTGCTTTTTTATTGTTGACATTAACACAGGATGCTCAAGAAAACTAGACAATTCCAGTACTGAGTATGCCTACCTACATCCTTGGTGGACCCTGAACACACAGGTATTTTGTACATTTGGGTGGGGATTGTCCTGCTATGATACTGTGTGGGGGTTGTAAAGTGCTGCTGTAACATTATTTACTGCTAGAATGGCTAGTTCTGTTATCACAGTCATGTAATGCAATTCCACAACAACTGCTGGTAATGTTCCACAGAACAGGTTTTTGTGTTATGGCATTCCTATCTTTCCTTTACATTCAGTCATTCTCATGCATGATGTATCTATTTCAGCAACAACTTGCTGTATATCTGTCATGGCTTAGTGGTACTTCATGCAGTCTAGTGCCTCCAGGGTTCGAGACTGACAGAGGCGTTTTATTTTGCTGCTGAGCAGAACAAGGGCCCTCACATGCAGGGTGACTAAGGCATTTTGAAGCAGTTGTAAGCAGTTTTGCGTGGGTTTGCACGAAGCTTAGCAATACTTAGCTAAGTGCACACACTCACGCAAACCTGCTAAGTACTGCTTAAAAGTGCTTACTCCTGCTAACCCCTGCACTCATTTCTTTGAAAGAAATAAAATGGGGAGATAGGAAAGTGGTGAAAAAGGGGCACAAAGAGGGAAAGCCTGCAGGGAAAACAGCTCGGGATGTGCAGCACGGGTGTAGGGAAGGTCCATAGCTGCCCATTTCTTTAACAGCAACAGCTGCGCAAATGCTAGAACTTTGGAGGGAAATATGAAACCTTCCACCCCTGTGAGAGGGGTGAGGACAACAAAGTATGTTGTACTGCCAATTAAATATCAGTTTATGTGTCCAGCGGACATGTGTGCAAAATGGGCAGCTATGTATGGGGCATAATTTTGTTTGGGAGCAGATTGCCCTTTTTTTTTTTTTCAGGTTAGAGTGGAATGTGTGGTAGGGGAAGTGGGTATATATGGGGAGGTAGGTTGGGGAGGTAAACAGACAAGACAAACAAGACGCATACAGAGGTGGAATATGACACGTGGTGGGTGAACACCATTGACGGAGAAGGATGTTTTGAAATCGCAAGCCCATGAGCCCACAGATGGCAACAGTGGAACTGAGATCCCCACCCATGGGCAGTCACCACTGCACCTTCACAGCCCAGAGGTGGCTGTGCTGGGGGCTGAGTAGGAGGGGCAGGCTCACCCGTGAGTCGCACCACACGTGCCTCAAGCTGGCATAGAGTGTCAGTGACTGAACGCTTGTTCTCCCTACGCACCACAGCACGGACCATTCGGAGGGTGATAGGTGGCCCTCCTCTGGCAACGCTTACATGGGGGGGACGAACCCCATCCCCTGCAGTGCTTCCACCTGAAGGTGGCACAGGACCAATGGAGAAGGAGGTCCCGTGCTGGGCACTGGATCTGCTGGTGCCAGCTGAGGTGGGACAGGTGGGTCCGCTGGGACCGGCCTTCCCATACATTCTAGGTTTAGGAGGATTTAATGACAATATGGGTTGTTAACAGCCAACAGCATACAAAATTAGTTGTAACAGCATGCAGTAGTATTCCCATTAACCCAACACACCAGAGTTCCAACAGTTGAACAGCAAGCATAACACATGCATATATAGAACAACAGTGGACATTCTAACAGCATGCAGGACTGATTGGTGCCAACAGGCCACCAAGATTGTGGTATTTGAACAGGGCACATGCATCAAAGTAAATGCAGATATTTTTGAACCAATAGGACATATGTCCCAACAAATGTTTTGAGATTAGACATACCCATTGATGTGTGGAATTGATTTATTTATGCACATACAGTAGGGTGTAAAATATATCTCCATTAACAACTTATATGTACTTATAGTTTACACAACATTCCTGTTGACTGCAGGTATTATTACATGTATTATTACACTTGGCAATGTCCATTAAATTGTGAAATGGGTTTTGCTAGTTCTTTATATACCTGACCTGTATCTGACATACAAATGTTACTGCTACATATTTATATATTTTATTTATATTTATATATCTACATATCTAGATGTGTTCAGGTGACATTATTAATTATATTTTAACAGCCCCCTACATTTCTAGCAGCACACTGACATTGCTGGGGCACACAATAACATACTACTCATGTGCCAAATTAACCTATACATGCCGGATATTAACCAACTGTTGAGGACTGTATACATGCATAACAGCTACTGGCACTCCCTTCGTCCACTTTATATGGGCCTACCCAAGTGTGGGTTGACAGCACTTCATACAACAGTAATATTTCTATAATGCAAGAGTACAACAACATATTGAAGAAAGTGACACGGACACACTCCAGGAATTATACCTTTATTAATTACATTACACATTTTTATAGAGGCTCTCTCATTTATTTGATATTACATTGCATGCAGAAGACTTATTCAAGATGTATTATACCTTTATTAATGGGTTACAACTCTCTTTCTCATGATCTCTCACTTATTTTTATATAACAATACATGCAGAATAATTACTAACCTGCCTGGTGGTGCAGCCTTTGCAGCCTATCTGCATAGGCTTGCTGATTCACAGCACGGACACCTGCAGCTGTGAGGTAAATGAAGTGATATTGAGGCATATACCTATCCATAATATAGACTACAGTAGCAATTATTACATACTTCATTCTATGGCTACCTACTCAGTAGTGGGGCATTTTGCATCCCACGGGCCTCCTGTATCCACTGGTTCAGTTGGTCCTGCTTCCATCTCTTCAGGTCTGAGTAGTGGTGTCTGACCTGCTCACCAGTCCGAGGGACACCTGTGGCACTAGTGAGATCATGTGCTAGATGGTTCCAGGCTTCTTCTTTGTATTCAGTGCCCTGGAACTGGCCTTGCAGGAGTCTGTCATCATGATTATGGACGAGGAGCCAAACCATCACTTTTGACTCTTCAATGCCCCACCGTTGCACTCAAAAGCAAGAGCCCTCTCCAACACCAGTCATGCTGGCTGCAGATGGGAGCTACAACCAGTTATGGCAAGTATTCCCGCCTATGGGGCTTAAATATGCCTCATTTCCCGCACTTATTTGTGATTAGCCGGTTTTGAAAAATCTCAGCTGAAAGCACACCTGCTTAGCAATGGGTAAACTTCCACTGATATGTATGTGTGTGTTGAAAGTACATGCATATCAAAAGCTGTCATGGCTTAGTGGTTTAGTACTGTGGTTATGGTGCATAGTATGCTGGGTTTGAGGCCTGTCATTGCTTTTTATTTTACTACTGGCAAGACCGGCTAGGAGGTGTGGCTGTGTTTAGCCGACTTTGCTCAACTTTGCCCAATGTTGCTCTACGGTGCTCTACATTGCCCAAAGTTGCCCGACGTTGTGCTAGTTAGGGCGGTGTACAGCTACGTGCAAACATGTTTTGTTTTCGCTAGTTGGTGCGATGCGCAGCTCTGCGCAAAGTGATTGTGCTAGTTAAAGCAGTGCTAAGCTATGAGCAATTATACTTAAATGTGCTTAATACTGGTAAACTTTGCTTAGCAGTGCTTCACATTCCTTAAGATACGTTACTTATGCATTCATCAGTATGCATAACCATTTCGCCTTTTATATATATATATATATATATATATATATATATATATATATATATATAAATATCGTTCACTACTACATAGGCCATTTCAATGCTTTCTACTAATATTTAAAAGATAAATGTCAGGAATTGTTTTTTCTATACAGATTTCCTACAGAAAATAGAAAGGAGAGTGGTGGGTCTTGAACTGGGAATGCTTCCTCTTTGTGCGAAGGCTCTACCACTACGCTATTGCTATTTGGCTTAATTGGCATATACATTTCTTATTATCTTCTTCGATCTTTAAACTGCAAACTGTAGCTAAGCAATGGGTAAACCCATGCAAACACGTGCAAATACGGGCAGCTATATTGGGGATAATAAAAAAAAAAGGAAAGTTTTACATTTTAGAACTGTACAGGGATTTAGAATGTGGGGGAGTGTAGTGTTGGGTATGTACACATTTGAGCGGACTCGTTCATTTCAATTGACATTTGCAGATTAAGGGATTGCAGGGGTGTGGATTTTTGGACTGCTCAGCAGTCCGACATGCCCCCTGCACTCATGCACGCTCTGTGTTAGCCTTAGAGTTGAGTCAGCGTGCCTTCATGAATATGCATGGTGCGCTGATGTCTTCCTCTTAGGCTGCAGTTTCCATGTAAGACTTATTTAGTCTTACACGGAGGATTAGTGAATCACGGCGTGTGTGTGTGTGTGTGTGTGTGTGTGTGTGTGTGTGTGTGTGTGTGTGTGTGTGTGTGTGTGTGTGTGTGCATCTGCCTGCCTGCCTGTGAAATAAACGATGCTTTTAGAGTATGCACACTCTTTACAACCCACATGACCACCTTTGGCAGTCCTGCTGATGTCATACACCTAGAAATACACCTCTAGGACTATTAGAGCCCAGTATTCTCTGTAGCGCATGCTGTAACTGCATATTGCTGTAGTATGATAAACTAGTTCGATAGGGGTTCCATTCCAAAAGAGACCAACTGTGTGTGTGTGTGTGTCTTTGTCTACCTGAGACAAGAACAATGCTTTTTAGATTATTCTTTACAATTCACATGACCAGCTTTGGCAATCCTGCTGATGTCACCCACCTAGGAATACACCTCTAGGACTGCTGTAATCCAGTATTCTCTGTAGCACATGGTGTAACTGCATATTGCTGTAGTGTGATAAATTAGTTAGGTAAGAGCTCTATTCCAAGAGAGACCATCTGTGTGTCTCTGTCTGCTTGAGATAGGAACAATGCATTTTAGAGTATGCACACTCTTTACAATTCACATGACCACCTTTGGCAATCCTGCTGATGTCACCCACCTTGACATACACCTCTGGGACTGTTGTATCCAGTAATCTCCGTAGCGCATGCTGTACCTACGTAATGCTGTAGTATGATACACTAGTTAGGTAGGGGTTCTATTTCAGCACAGGACAGGTGTGTGTGTATATGACTGTCAGAGCCTGTGTGGAAGTGGTTGTGAGTGTCTAACTACCGGACATGTTGGGGAGTGGATTTTGTAGTTTTTCCTATATGGTGTCCATCTTATATGTCACAATGTCCACCTCACAAGGTGTACAGATGTCAGTCAGCCAAAGGACTATGATGGCAAGCCATACCCCTACATCTGGCAAAAGGCCTAGTGAACAAAGTATGCAACCCTACTGTTACCTGGAATACATCCTGAACCCATGTGTCATACACAAACACACTTGCCTAGAATATCCCGATATGTTGCTAGTACCCTGCACATTGATGACAGAGAGTAGGCATGGTGTGATTGCAGTGGGCTGCAGAGGGCATGGTACCCTGTACAGCAGTACAATAGGCACATAATTGCGGACAATGTGCCTTTACTATGTTCCCCACTGGATGCCTGCAACATATGTGGTGCCATCAAATGTGATCCACAGAGGTCATACAATGCCTTACACATGTGCCCTCTATGGACCGATGCCACTGACACTAGGGAATACCTGTATCATATTATCAATGCAAGTGCAAGGTCAACCTGCTGACTACAAGCAGGTTCTGCCACACCAGGCCAGTATTGGCATATTGGAGGATAACAGTCTGTGTACACAACATGTGCCAGACAAACCAGGTACACCTGTACATGTCACTGTACATTATTGTGGGACATGCACATCCCAGGCAATGTCCATGTCAAGGACTATCAAACACAGACATGGCATGCATTGCAAAGCTATGGCCATACACAATGGTAACCAGGATGTCACAACAGTTCATACAATACCCATCTGTGTAGGACATTGCAGACACTACACCCCTGTACCACACTGCACACCATTGTTGGGTGGCGTGATGCCAAGGATTACCCCTCACCTGGCCTTGTACAGCTATCTTGCACAGCCAACCACTACACACCCATGAAGCAATGCACACATGCATGTCAGTACTGGCACCTTGTGTCTGCGTGTGGGGGTATGATGCTTCCAACCACAGTCACTCCCAGTATAACTCCCATTGGCATACAGACAGATGTCAAAGACGTTCACATGCCCTAGCCCATAGAACCTCTGGATATCCCCTGTGGTGCATGTAGTACCTGTACATTACTGCAGTGTGGCAAACTAAGTGGTTTGGGAGTATATTTGTGGGCCTGGCAAAGAGTGTCAATGTGAGTCCATTAGAGAGTATGGTTGTGTTCACAATGACATCCGTTCATGTGGACAGCCATGTGTGTGCTACACCTAATGTATGTCTACTATATCTTTGTTGCAGATGTCACACACCAACACACATATATGTTCTTACAGCACACCAACATGTCAGCTTTGTGGCACATGGAGTAACTGCATGCACTTGTAATAGTAATGACTTGTCAGTCTGGGGTTTGAACCCCTAAACTGGTAGGTGTGTGATAGATGATGCTTAAGTTTTAATCTCGAAGCCCTTCTCTGATGTCCTTTCCCTCTGTCTGTCCCTCCCACACACTCTCTGGTGGATATGGATGTGTATACCTGCTTAGCAGCAGCTTGTGTATTGTAAGTGATGATCATGTTCAGGTGATGGCCTCTCCATCTATCGCAGTCCTCCTCTAGCTGATTGGATGTGGAACAGCTGTGATGATGTTCCCATAGCCATTCACATGAAAAACACAGTACAATATCTAGGAACATCATGTTGGTGTTTGCCCATGAGAGTCGCTGTGAGCGGTACCTGAATCTGGTGTTTGGTAAATGGCATCACAGATTATAACTGGATGTTCATCAAACAACATACACAGTGAGAAATAGCCAAAAGACAGGAGGGTGATGTGCCAGACATGACTACAGCATGTAAGTGTAGCTATGCTTCATTGAGACAACTGCCTGTTTAAAAAGTTGTGTGTGGTAATGGCTATTCTGCATGTTTTAAAACTGACAAGATAGTGCTGTTTGTGAGGGACCCCCATCTGTAGGGCCATCTGTGCACTGGTCAGTGTGTGGAACCATTTGTTTCCTGTGTTACTCAGTGAAGACACATCTGTGAACAGCAGGAGCATAGTGTGAGGATTGCAGCCAGTACCTGGTGATAGTGATGAGTTACTGCCATCGCATACCTGACTGGACATATGTCACATGAACCAGTGGTATGACAGACACTGTCTGAGGTTCTCAGTGACATGCCAATAATGGGCCACTGTTCATAGCTGCAGTCACAAGTCTTCTACACGTTGTACAGATATCATGCAGTATATATGCATGTGTTGTGCTCCCTCTGCAAATGTATACCATCATTTGTGTTGGGTTGATGGTCATATCTATGCATGCTGTTGTAAGTAATCCTGAATGCTGTTGACTATTACTAAGCCATATCTGTGTTTAAACTGCAACACCATAGGCTGTATGGGTTTCTAGGTCCCGGCAGAACCTCCTGTCCTACTTCAGCTGGCCATGGCACCAGGCATCAGCACATCTGCAGCCCAGCCTTGGACCTCCACCTCTGTTGGCTCTGCACCACTTTCTGGTGGTACTGCCACTGAGGGTGGGGCTTGTCCCCCCTGGGAATAGATCCAGACAGGAACATGTCCGCTGTCGTACAGTCCCGGAAGTGGTGCGTAGGGGGCTCAATAAGGGGTTTTGAGGCCAGATACGCCAGCTCAAAGGCAGGGTGTCACATTAACAGGGTGAGGCTTCCCCTCCTAGAGAGCCCCCAGCACTGCCACCTTTTTAGCTGTTTTGGTGCAGTGGTGGCTGCCCATGGCTGTCCCACTGTTTCCATCTGGGGGCTCATGGGCTTATGAATGCCGAACACCCCTCTCTGTCCGAGGTCTATCTCCCCACATGTGTCATATACCGACCCTGTATGCTGTCTTATCTGTCATCCTACCCTACCTATCCTCCACGAGCATACCTACTCTCCTTCCCCACATCCCACTCTCACCCTACGGAAACAAAAGGCCAATCAGTTCCTAGAACAACATTTGCCCCATACATAGCTGCCCATTTCACACACGTGTCTAGTGGACACATGTAACCCTTTTAATATACATCACAACATTCTCCAGTTGTCCTCACCGCTGTCTCTCAGATGCACAATTTTAGCATGCACATGACTCCTAAATGTTCCAGGTACATGTGATGCGGATGACCCCATTGTACACACAACACTACTGGTCCCTCTATAGTGTCCCCATTTTCATTTATCATGATGATGATGTCGCACACAGCACCTTGCAAGAGTACTGTTCTAACATAATGATTGGACAGGAACTGTTGAGTTAATGTAAATAACATGCACAGAGTGATGTATATGGACAATGTAAAAATGTTTGCGTGTATGACTGACACATGTCTGTCTGAGGGAATCTTGATATTACATAGGACGACACCACTACATAATACGGGCATTACTGGTGTTTCCCTTTTCATTCCTTTGTAATGCTTTGTTGTCACATGGGATGTTCCTGATATATCTATATATATGTATGTATCTATATGCTGGACATAAACACTCACACATACATCTACATGATGGAATACATTTCCTATACTGTTTAATGACTGCGCTGGTTGACATGTTTGTAATAAGGTCCAATGTCTGTATATATGCCATGGCTTAGTGGTAAATCACAAAAATTGTGTGTGCAGGGTCCTGGTTTCAATCCTTGCAGATGCTGTTTATTTTGTTGCTGGGCAGAACAAGACCATTGGATACGGTGTGATTAAGGCACATTAAAGCAGTTGTGTGTGGGTGTGTGTTGGTTTGCATGATGCTAAGCAATGCTGATCTCTGGTTACAGTTTCTTACACTCAGTTAGCCTCTACATTGCTTTACCAGTGTAATACTCGCATACTGGCGGCCAAACAGGCTTACACCCGCTTGCTCCCATACTTGTAAATGCACTGCATTTGGTGTTTGCATCTGACAGTCACGCACTTGCGTGGGAGTGAGGACTACGATATTACCTTGTGATGCCTATTACATTGGATTACATGCCTACAGTATCAGGAATGGCTGCCCATTAGGCGACAGCATGCCTTTCGACTGTACGGAATCTGCGGCCTGTCCAGAGTTTGATTCATATTATTGGTGTGTTCCTCTTACAATCTGCACCCATCTGCCTAATACATGGGAACTGACACTCTTCAATACAAACAAGTAATTGGGTTTTGGAACCCACATCCTTCAGCCAACTCGTGTTACTGCATACCTAATATTCTATCATCTTTCTAAGGTTGTCAGTGGAATATGTGCTTTCTGTCCCAATCAGACCTCTCATATGATAGGGGAACTATACAAACTGAATAAGGAACACGGCATAACAACATCAGGGACTCATTTAAATTATTGGTGCTATTAACCTGACACATTGACAGACTCAGAGCATATGAATTCATACACATTTTCTGAGGTAAATGATGTTTATAACTCTTAATTTTTGTCGTTATTCATTACGTGTAACCTTTCCTCCAAATGTCACTAGTTTTAGGAGGGATTAAGTGGGGCAGAGTTAGAAACCGAGTCGGAATCTGGGACGTCCTTCGAAATCGGGGACAGTTCAGAGGCATGGTCCCTATTTGTTCCCCCAATGGTTTATGTCCTGTCCAGTGGATGTGCTCTTAGGGGTTGAGAGGTATGGGTATCAGCTATGCCCATTTTGGAATATTATTTACATCTCCGGGGCAGTCCTAATACAACTGCACCAGCCAACACCTGCATGCCTAGGCCCATAATTGCATACCTATAGTTCCCTCACCTGCCACTCCTCTACAGCACTCATCCTTACTGTGGGTGCAGGTGGGGTATAAACACACCACTACATACTGCCCCCTCTCCCCGTGTCAGGACACATGTCATACATTGTGTTGACCCATGGGTTATCAGGCTTGCACAACCTACTGGTCCGTGTACATCTACAGGCTGGTTTGATAAGTCATTACCGGGACTGTCTCCGATCATTAATTTTTGGTGTCCCACAAAGGACATAGATGTCTATGTTTCAAGATTAGACCTGGCAGGTCTTTCCCACTGGTAGCATCCTGCCAGTGGTCTGGGAAGCGATGGTGTGTTTACCTTTATTGTGTGTCTGTATGTCTCACCCACCTAGCCGGAGGGGTGGGGGGTTGATGCTACGTGTTATACATTTATTTATTGGTTCATAGGTTCATAGGTTCATAGGTAAGTACTAGGCTATCTGCCCATGGGTATTTATAAGCCTAGCCAGAATGTGTTGGCTTTCTCCACCCCTTTAGATTAGTTCCCTGTGCCTCTGTCCAGCAGAGCCATTAGTTCCCTGTGCCACTGTCCAGCAGAGCCACTGCAGTGATCCCCGGGGTAATTTTTTTTCCCATCCACCCATCAAGGTTTCTCTTGAAGAGTGTTAGTGAGGGGCTCTGCCTGATGTATATTGGAATCCTGTTCTAAAGCATGGGGAGTCTCTGGGATAGGAATTTATCCCTCCAACATGTCCTATTTATCATTGTGGTGAGGTTTATATCTCTAGAGTGTGTGGCTCTCCAGGATTTGTTTTTTTTTAGGTGGAGCATGTCCATCAATTCTGGGTTGGACATGACTTTGTATGTCAGACAGAGATCACCTCTGAGTAAGCGGTATGCAATTGAGTACAGCTGGAGTTTCTTGAGTTGGGCTGCATAGGGCATCTGTTTGAGGCCAGTAATCCTCTTGGTGAGCTACTTTTGTGGTCTATCCAGCTGTTGCAGGTGTCTTGTAAGGTACATCCCAAATGGGGTATTGTATTGTATGATGGGTCTAATGAGTGATGAGTAGAGAGGCACAATAACCTCTTTTGTTCTAGATGCAAACCCTTTTGTGATTAGGTGGGCCACATAGAAGGATTTTCTAACCACCTTGGCAATATGATTATCAAGGGAGAGATTACTGTCTACTTGGTCCCCAGATTCCTTATTACATTTTCTGTATTTAGGGGACTACCACCAATGTGGTAGTTCGCCGGTACTTTATTTTTTCCAAAGAGGATGACTATGCACTTTTTGGCATTTAGCTTGAGGCCCTGATTTTTGACACCAGGTATCCATCTCAGTGAGACACATCTGGAGGGTGTCTGTATTAGCTGGAGAATCAATTATGGCCTCTAGTTTGCAGTCATATGTGAACTTGGTCAGCCATAGACCTCCTATGCTTACCTGTACCTCTGAGAAGTATATACCGAACAGGAGGGGACCTAGGACTGAGCCCTGGGGGATGGCACTTGTAACCGGTTTAGAGTTGGACATAGAGCCTGCAAGTCTCACCAGGTGGGTTCTATCCATGAGCCAGTTTGCAACCCATCTTTTGACGTAGGGGTTTATGTTCAAGCTGGTGAGCTTTTATATCATACTAGAATGGGGAATGGTGTCGAAAGCCTTTGCGAGGTCTAGGTAGGCTGTGTGGACCTCCTTTCCCTCATCTAATACCTTGGTAACCATCTCAAAGAAGTCCCCAGGTTTAGGAAGCATGATCTGCCCTTAACAAAGCCAAACTGGGCAGGGTCCAAGGTTTGGAGGTTCCCAATGTCTCTGTTAATGAGTTCCATGATGATGCATTCCATAGCCTTGCAGACCAGGCTAGTCAGGCCTATAGGGCGATAATTCCCGGGGTCTGTTGTGGCTCCACCTTTGTGGAGCGGGATAAATGTTGCTGTGCGCCACTCTGTGGGTACGTAGCCTGTAGAGAGGCTGAGTTTGAACAGTGTGTTTAGGTGAAGGGTTAGTTCATTTTGGAGATCTTGTAAGACACAGCCTGGGACACCCTCCGGTCCCATTGAAGCTGTGTTTCTGGCTTTGGATAGGGCTGTTTTAACCTGTGTGTCTGTGATTGACAGGGACCTACATTCTTCTGGTATGGTCATGGGCCCTTTAGGGGGTGAGAGTGGGATGAAGTTTGCACTAAACCTGTCTGCCAGAATGTTGGCAATATCAGTCAGTTCAGTGTATTTTGTGCCATTCTGCACTAACTCAGAGCAGATGTGAGAGTTTCCACTTAGGTTCTTGACATAGCTAAAGAACGCTTTGTGATTATCTTTGGAGTCATTGGCAATTTTTCTTTCAAAACTAGCCTTGGATGATTTAATGAGGGATCATAGTTTCTTGTTGATACTGACCAGGAATGTCTATCCTTCTTGGGATTTTACTCTTTTCTGTACTAGTTTCCTCCTTCTGTTGAATAGCTTGTTTATGGCAGGGGTCCACTAGACTGGTTTCCTTTTCTTAGAGGAGTGAGTCTTGGTTTTGCTTGGGATAGCATGATCCATGCATTCCTGCAGATGCTCATAGAGTGCCTTTGTATAGGTTTCAGCAGCTTGGACAGCATTGTCCTTTAGCATGGGGTCTGTGAACCTTTCCACCTCGGTCTTAAGTAATGTGAAGTTTGCTTTTGAAAAGTTTTTCACAGTGGTTTCCTTGATTGGGGTTGGGGGCGGAATGTGGATATCCAGAGTGATTAGTCTATGGTCTGATCTAACCAGCAAGGGGTTGACCTCCGCTGTGGAACACCGGTTGCCCATGTTGGTGATGACCAGGTCCAATATGTTGTTCCCTCTGGTAGGGTGTTGACCAGTTGATCCAGGGTGTTTGAGTTTATAAATTCTAGGAAGCGTTGGGCAAGGGAGTTAGTACTTGAGTAGTTCTCCCAGTTTATGTTTGGGTAGTTGAAATCACCCAGTATTAGGGTGTTTGGTAGGACCTTCAAATTTCCAGTGTTTCCAGAAATGTGGAATGGGGGTCCTGGGCCATGGTGGGTGATCTGTAGCAAGCTAGTTGTGTGTGCAGGGTCCTGGTTTCGATCCTTGCAGATGCCATTTATTTTGTTGCTGGCTAGAACAAGGCCATTGGATACGGTGTGATTAAGGCACATTAAAGCAGTTGTGAGCAGGTGTGTGTTGGTTTGCATGGTGCTAAGCAATGCTAATCTCTGGTTACAGTTTCTTACACTCAGTTAGCCTCTACATTGCTTTACCAGTGTAATACTCGCATACTGGTGGCCAAACAGGCTTACACCCACTTGCTCCTGCACTTACAAATGCACTGCATTTGGTGTTTGCATTTGACAGTCACACCCCTGAGTGGGAGTGAGGACTACGATATTACCTTGTGGTGCCTATTACATTGGATTACATGCCTACAGTATCAGGAATGGCTGCCCATTAGGCGACAGCATGCCATTCGACTGTATGGAATCCGTGGCCTGCCCAGAGTTTGATTCATATTATTGGCGTGTTCTTCTTACAATCTGCACCCATCTGCCTAATACATGGGAACTGACACTCTTCAATACAAACAAGTAATTGGGTTTTGGAACCCACATCCTTCAGCCGAGTCATGCTACTGCATACCTAATATTCTATCATCTTTCTAAGGTTGTCAGTGGAATATGTGCTTTCTGTCCCTAACAGACCTCTCATACAATTGGGGAAATATACAAACTGCATCAGGAACATGGCATAACAACATCAGGGGCACATTTAAATTATTGGTGCTATTAAACTGACACATTGACAGACTCAGAGCATATGAATTTATACATATTTTCAGAGGTAAACGATGTTTATAACTCTTAATTTTTGTCATTATTCATTACGTGTAACCTTTCCTCCAAATGTCACTAGTTTTAGGAGGGATTAAGTGGGGCAGAGTTAGAAACCGAGTCAAAATCTGGGACGTCCTTGGAAATCGGGGACAGTTCAGAGGTATGGTCCCTATTTGTTCCCCCAATGGTTTATGTCCAGTCCAGTGGATGTGCTCTTAGGGGTTGAGAGGTATGGGTGTCAGCTATGCCCATTTTGGAATATTACTTACATCCCTGGGGCAGTCCTAATACAACTGCACCAGCCAACACCTGCATGCCTAGGCCCATAATTGCATACCCATAGTTCCCCCACCTGCCACTCCTCTACAGCACTCATCCTTACTGTGGTTGCAGGTGGGGTATAAACACATCACTACACACTGCCTACTCTCCCTGTGTCGAGACACATGTCATACATTGTGTTGGCCCTTGGGTAATCAGGCTTGCACAACCTACTGGTCCATGTACATCTACAGGCTGGTTTGATAAGTCATTACTGGGACAGCCTCCGATCATTAATTTTTGGTGTCCCACAAAGGACATCAATGTCTATGTTTCAAGATTAGACCTGGCAGGTCTTTCCCACTGGTAGTATCCTGCCAGTGATCTGGGCAGCAGTGGTGTGTTTACCTTTATTGTGTGTCTGTATGTCTCACTGGCCTAGCTGGAGTGGTGGGGGGATTGATGCTACGTGTTATACGTTTGTTTATTGGTTCATAAGTTCATAGGTAAGTACTAGGCTATCTGCCCATGGGCATTTATAAGCCAAACCATAATGTGTTGGCTTTCACCACCCCTTTAGTTTAGTTCCCTGATCCTCTGTCCAGCAGAGCCATTAGTTCCCTGCACCACTGTCTCACAGAGCCACTGCAGTGATCCCCGAGGTAATTTTTTTGTTTCCCATCCACCCATCAAGGTTTCTCTTGAAGAGTGTTAGTGAGGGGCTCTGCCTGATGCATATTGGAATCCTGTTCTAAAGTATGGGGAGTGTCCGGGATAGGAATCTATCCCTCCAGCATGTCTTATTTATCTTTGTGGTGAGGTTTATATCTCTAGGGCGTGTGGCTCTCCGGGATTTGTTTTTTTTTTTTAGGTGGAGCATGTCCATCAATTCTTGGTTGGACATGGCCTTGTATGTCAGGCAGAGATCACCTCTGAGTAAGAGGTATGCAACTGAGTTCAGCTGGTGTTTCTTGAGTCGGGCTGCATAGGGCATCTGTTTGAGGCCAGTAATCGTCTTGGTGAGCTACTTTTGTGGTCTTTCCAGCTGTTGCAGGTGTCTTGTATGGTACAACCCAAATGGGGCGTTGTATTCTATGATGGGTCTAATGAGTGATGAGTAGAGAGGCATAATAACCTCTTTTGTTCTAGATGCAAACCCTTTTGTGATTAGGTGGGCCACATAGAAGGATTTTCTAACCACCTTGGCAATATGATTATCAAAGGAGAGATTACTATCTACTTGGGTCCCCAGATTCCTTATTACATTTTCTGTATTTAGTGGACTACCACCTATGTGGTAGTTTGCAGGTACTTTGTTTTTTCCAAAGGGGATGACTATGCACTTTTTGGCATTTAGCTTGAGGCCTTGATTTTGACACCAGGTATCCGTCTCAGTGAGACACATCTGGAGGGTGCCTGTATTAGCCGGAGAATCAGTTATGGCCCATAATTTGCAGTCATCTGTGAACTTGGTCAGCCATAGTGATCCTATGCTTGCCTGTACCTCTGACAAGTATATACCAAAGAAGAGGGGACCTAGGACTGAGCCCTGTGGGATGCCACTTGTAACCGGTTTAGAGTCAGACATAGAGCCTGCAACTCTCACCATGTGGGTTCTTTCCATGAGCCAGTTGGCAACCCATCTCATGACATAGGGGTTTATGTTCAAGCTGGTGAGCTTGTCTATAATACTAGAATGGGTAATGGTGTAGAAAGGCTTTGTGAGGTCTAGGTAGGCTGTGTGGACCTCCTTTCTCTCATCTAATGCCTTGGTAACCATCTCAAAGAAGTCCACCAGGTTTAGGAGGCATGATCTGCCCTTAACTAAGCTAAACTGGGTAGGGTCCAAGGTTTGGATGTTCCCAATGTCTCTGTTAATGAGTTCCATGATGATGCATTCCATTGCCTTGCAGACCAGGCTAGTCAGGCTTATAGGGCGATAGTTCCCGGGGTCTGTTGTGGCTCCACCTTTGTGGGGCGGGATAACTGTTGCTGTGCGCCACTCTGTGGGTACGTAGCCTGTAGACAGGCAGAGTTTGAACAGTGTGTTTATGTGAGGGGTTAGTTAATTTTGGAGCTCTTGTAAGACACAGCCTGGGACACTGTCCGGTCCCATTGAAGCTGTGTTTTTGGCTTTGGATAGGGCTGTTTTAACCTGCGTGTCGGTGATTGATGGGGCCGTACATTCTTCTGGTATGGTTATGGGTCCTTCAGGGGGTGCGAGGGGTGTGAAGTTTGCACTAAACCTGTCTGCCAGAATGTTGGCAATATCAGTCGGTTCAGTGTATTTTGTGCCATTCTGCACTAACTCAGAGCAGATGTGAGAGTTTCCATTTAGGTTCTTGACATAGCTAAAGAACGCTTTGTGGTTATCTTTGGAGTCATTGGCAATTTTTCTTTTGAAACTAGCCTTGGATGATTTAATGAGAGATCGTAGTTTCTTGCTGATACTGATCAGGGATGTCTTTCCTTCTTGGGATTTTACTCTTTTCTGTACTAGTTTTCTCATTCTGTTGAATAGCTTGTTTATGGCAGGGGTCCACTAGACTGGTTTCCTTTTCTTAGAGGAGTGAGTCTTGGTTTTACTTGGGATAGCACGATCCATGCATTCCTGCAGATGCTCATAGAGTGCCTTTGTATAGGCTTCAGCAGCTTGGACAGCATTGTCCTTTAGCATGGGGGCTGTGAACCTTTCCACCTTGGTCTTAAGTAACGTGAAGTTTCCTTTTGAAAAGTTTTTCATGGTGGTTTCCTTGATTGGGGTTGGGGGCGGAATGTGGATATCCAGAGTGATTAGTCTATGGTCTGATCTAACCAGCGAGGGGTTGACCTCCGCTGTGGAACACCGGTTGCCCATGTTGGTGATGACCAAGTCCAATATGTTGTTCCCTCTGGTGGGGGTGTTGACCAGTTGATCCAGGGCATTTGAGTTTATAAATTCTAGGAAGCACTGGGCAAGGGAGTTAGTACTTGAGTAGTTCTCTCAGTTTATGTTTGGGTAATTGAAATCACCCAGTATTAGGGTGTTTGGTAGGACCTTCATATTTCCCAGTGTTTCCAGAAATGCAGAATGGGGGTCCTGGGCCATGATGGGTGATCTGTAGCAAGCTACAATTTGAATTTCAGTTTTGCCCATTGTTACTTGCACATGGATGATCTCTGATGCATTGTGCTGCACCACTAACCTGGAGGTGTAGGTATCCTTGATGAATATGGATACACCCCTGCCTTTTGTGTTTCGGTCCTGGTGCTGTGGCCGAAAGGTATGGTATGAGTTATAGCTTAGTATTGCTGGGGTGCTCTCAGGAGCCTTAAACCAGGTTTTTGTTACTGCACAAATGTTGATGTTCTCCATACTGAGGAGTGGCTCGAGTGCGTGCCTTTTTAGGTTTAGATGTCTGGCATTGAGTAGCATTACCCTCAGTTTTTGGTTACTTGTGCTATTTATGGTGGTGGGTTTGTCTTTTGCGCCTTGCCTAAAAAAGGCACTATGGGGGCAGCAAGAGCCTTGGCCAGTATTTGAAAGCCTAAGGATGACAGGTGCAAGCCATCTCTTGCGAAGCAACGTGGCTTGTCGAGCATGTCATCCCAGGCGGACAGATACTGGATCCCCTTTGAATGACACCAGGAACTTAGCCAATTGTTGAAATTGATAATTTGTTTCTTAATACTGTGGCATCATTCCTGGTGACTGCAAGATGCTACTTAGGGTCAAGGTCATACTGGCCTGGGCTACATGAGCAGAGAGCTCTTCCATGTCTCTTTTCATGTAGTCCAGGGAGGAACGTCTGAGGTCATTCACACCAACATGGATAATGACAGAGTTGTATTTGTACTTGTTCTGAAATGACTTGAGTGCTTGTGTTATGTGGTGGATCCTGGCACCTGACAGGCAGCTAACTGTAACCTTCTCCTAGTCCAGCCTAGTTAGTGGGACATCAGTGTGCCTGACTATAGAGTCGCCTATTACTAGTGTGTTGGGTATGTTATTTTGCGTTAAGGGCTGTGATTGTGTGGCACACTGATTATGTGAAGTATGTGTTTCATGGTTGGTGATGGGGTGTGGAGGTTGCTTGGATGTCTGCTTTGGAGGTGTCTGTTGCTTTTGGACCCCTCACTCCCATATGCACGGCCTGAGAACATATGTTACTCGTAACAGCTGTATCATATCCTAGCTATATACATGTGTATATTTACAGTCACATATGTATATATATATATATATATATATATATATTTACATTACTATATACAGATATATCTGTATATGTATGCATACATGTATATTTATATTTTGCTATATATATATATATATATATATATATATATATATATATATATATATATATATATATATATATATATCTATATCTCACAACATATGGGTCTATGGGTGTCTGCATATGTATATATTTATATGTGGGTATGTATCTGTATTCTGTCTCTGTATGTATACATTTGTACTACGGAGAGGGAGAGGCTTATCTCTATGTCACTATGAGTTGATATACACACGCATACCTCTTCATTTATGCGTCTACATCTGGTTATTCCGTTCCTTGCCATATAGATTACACTTTGCTGCAGTGGAACTCATAGTGGATGTGGCTGCTCGTTGGGCGACGCCTCTGCCCAATGAATACATTCGATTACATCCCTACGGTTGTCCATATATGTCCACATCAGCCAACACCTGCACACCTAGATCCATAAGTAGCTACCCACAGTTCCCTCACCCGCCCCTCCTCAACAGCACCCATCCTTACTCTGGAGCCTGATCTATTCTGGACACACCATTACACGATGCCCACTCTCCACTTCACGGGACCCATTTCATACAATTGCCTCAGCCCATAGGTCACTAGGGTTTCCCACCCTTGTATTCCAAGTATGTTTACACCCCAGTCAGAATGGTCGGTCTATCACCTTCTTTTGGTCTTGGCAATTTTTGGGGTGTCCTGTAAGAGACGGCCGAGTCTGTGTTCCAAGATTAGAATTCACTGTTGCACTGTGTACACCCCTGGTTGTATCCTGCCTGTGGTCTGGGGAGCAGTGGACTCTTTACATTGTTTGTGTGTATGTTTCCCGTGTCTGGCTGGGGGGGGGGGGTGGAAGGTCATGCTACGTTGTGTTTCATGTTTCTTGTTTGAGCTTCTCAATTCCATTGGCATAGCCTGTGAACATATGTCATTTTTGTGTGCTGTTTCCTATCATAGCTGTATATCTGTGTATATCTACACACACACACACACACACACACACACACACACACACACACACACACACACACACAGATATATATATATATATATATGTATATATATATATATATATATATATATATATATATATACGTATATGTATATGTCTGCAACTATAAATATATATATATATATATATACCCCGCCCTAACGCACTTACACATGCTTCCTGGTGTTTATATATGCTTGACCTGCTTACTAGTGCCTTATACATTATGACATTGACACTTCACTCCAGTTAACTTTTAACTGATATTTTGCAGGTTATACAGCGGATAGATGTCGCAATATGTTCATGTACAGATTACCGATTGTAAATGGTATGTGATACAGTGGGATTCAGTACGGGAGTGTCTGTTCATTAGGGGGCTGCTCTAACCAATGCACTATTGCTGTGCTACTTCAATTGCATATATACCCATACACCCATGGCTCCTGGTTCCCCAAACACACACCGCATTGCCTTCCTAACACTGCTGTCATCCATTCTCCAGTCGGATTCGCGGTGTATCCACAACACTACACATTGGCCACTCCCTACTCCTATAGACCCATCCCATTGGTTTACTCACTCCACGTATCCTCAGAACTCCCAAATGTTTAGTCTACAAACATTGGTGACATGAGCGACCAAAACACCACTATTCACAATTTTTGGGTTGTCCCACATGGGACACGCATGTGTTTATGTCAAGATTAGATTCTATACTTCATTACATCCTTACTCCCGTTAACATGACACTATAATAAATCAATATGTACGACTATGTGGTAATGCACACGTTACACATGAGAGCCTAATTATGTATGAGTTTGGCGTAATTCTTTTACAAATAGACTGGTTTAGTAATTGGCGTTGCCTTAGGCAGATCACAGGAATGATTCCATGTGTGGGAAAGTCCTCACATTTGATTATTTTCAGCACAGCACTGACTTCGGACATTGTACACACTTCTGCGTTTTAGCAGTTTCGTCCTGTCCCTCTTCTGCACAACCTATTATTCTATCTACTGTCGAGGTTTATAATGGCACATTCATGTTATTTATGTCAGCAAATGGAATGAATGTTTTACAGAGAATGTATTTCTACATATTCATGTCTGCATGTGTGTATGCATATATACCTATAATGAACTTGCTGACCTCCACTGGATGGTCCATTTCGAACCAGCCCATCCAACCCTGGCATGCCTGGCTCCATAATTTCATACCCATAGTTCATCCATCCCACCCGTGTTCAAAATACAAGCATACCATCCATTGTCCACTTGTTATCGCAGCCATGACACACCTCCACACATTGCCCTCTCCAGAGCATTAGGGTCCCTACACGTATGCTGTCCCAACCCATGTATTCTCAGGCTCTCCCACCATTTAGTCTTTGAACATACCTGCCCTTGCTTGTGGAATGGTCGGAAGGCCAAATGGTCTATCAATTTTTGGGTAGTCCCACCAGGGACTACCCTTTGTGTGTAAAGTAGACTTAGCAAATCAACAATGTTACTCCCACTGGTAATATCCTGCTTGTGGTGTGAGCAGCAGTGCTTTGCTCACTCCTGCCCAGCTGGATATGACATACACTGACAGCGCTATATAATACTGGGGTTGCTGTTGATTCCCTTCTCATTCCTTTTGTATGCTTTATTGTTAAGTCGTTCTTTCTTCATATATATATATATATATATATATATATATATATATATATATATATATATATATTTATATATGGATTCCATAAATTTGAATAAAAATGATACCAGGCATTGCACTTGACTGAAAGCTCACTTGGTCGAAAATGGAATATAGCCCCTGCCCCATTGCAGTGCAACCCTGGAGTGAGAATATTAAATAAGGGTGTGTGTGGGGGGCACAGCCCACACAATGGGAGGTGTGGGGGGTGTAGCCCCCCAAATAATTTTAATGTATTCACTATTATACGCAGGTATATCCATTAGAAATGCATTGATAAATATATATATATATATATATATATATATATATATATATATATATATATATACATCTTTAGTAAAAACTATTGGCATAATGTGGGGGCTACGTCCCCACACCCCGCAATGTGAGGGGCTGTGCCCCCCCACACCCGCCCTTGTTTAATATTCTCACTCCAGGGTTGCACTGCAGTGGGGCAGGGGCTATATTTAATTTTCGACCAAATGAACTTCGACCAAGTGAGTTTTCAGTCAAGTGAGCTTTCAGTGAAGTGAAATGCCTGGAATCATTTTCGACTAAGTGTAATTCGACCAAATGTATGGAATACATATACATATATATATATATATATATATATATATATATATATATATATATCTGTATATACTTATATATATTTCCTATGCTGGGCACTGCTTAGAGCCGCACAAGTGCACTCAGACTTGCTTACTGGTACTTATATGTGTTTACTGCTGCTTATTTGTGCTTACACCTGCTTACTAGTACCTTATTCATTATGACACTGCCACTTTGCTTGAATGATATTTAAGTTAAATATCTCATGCGATACTCTTATGTCGGTTTTACGGCAAAACAACATTCATTCCACATGGAAAATGATATGTGCTATTGCTGGGCTCGAACCGTGAATGCCTGTTTGATAGGAAAATGCTCTAAACAATACACTATTGACACTTACGTTGATTCTGCATGTTTTTCTCTATTTGAATGAATATGATGTGCAAGCTATGCTCGGCAGAGGGCAGCAGCGACGCGCAGACACGCTGCGCTTTGCTTACACCTTCGATCTTGCTGCAATTCAAATATATAATAGGGACACGGGGACAGGGAATCTAATTGTGACAGTTCTAGGGACAGGGCTCTACATTCCATTACATGCTTGTGTGTTTACTACTTCGATTTTATTTCACTGTTCGTGGACACTCTTATGCATACATTTCGGAAGCCACGGACACTGACTTACTGACTTACTATTAGGGACGGGCTCTAGTAGCAAGCATAGTAGGTTTTGCAAGTGTCGGGGCATGTTTACACCCCCGTAGAGCACTTGTACACACCCCCTGCACTCGCACACGTTTCCTGTGCACGTCGAGGGTGCAGTGGCGTGCCCTCATACATATTCATATGGTGCTGCTACACCATCTGAAGTGAGGACACTCGGTGCAAGGCTAAAACCATCCTTGCACCAAGCTTCTTGAATCCCGGGTAATGATACAGCACACTGGCTCATGAATTCACACTAACAAATGTTTAATAATCTACTCAAGCTTGTAAACTACAGTCCGTTAATTTTGGGAATATTTCATGCTATTTGATCTTACAAGTACAATAAGTAGAGAAGTAGCTGCATTCTGAAACATATGTGACTCTCTTCAAATTATAGTGTTGGTAAAAGAAAAGCTTGAAGAAGAAACATATATTTTTTGTAAGGAATGCTGCTCTTTTCATGGTTTGTTTCAAGTTGTATAGCCTATACAAAGTAATTCATGTATTCAGCCTTTGCAATGTTCACATGCTTATAGAACTTAATAAATAACATAAATTTTTACTTCCACGTCTAAAATGCTAATGGGCCCTTAACTGAAGTTTTATTTATTTATTTATTTTTTCAAGTTTGGCATCCATGCCAATGATGATATAAAAACTACTTTTTAAATAATTTGTCTGGGATATGTAAAATAAGGCTATTAACCCTTGGGGTGTTGGCATTGTTAACCTGTAAGAAAATTCAGAGCCACTGCAACATTATCTGTTCATAACACAATACCAGTTAAGATTGAAGGTTTATATTACAGACAAGGAAAGGTATTGAGTGTTTCAGGTCAGTAAACTGCAGTGTAACTATGATATTCTAGTAACAAAAGAAAAAGTCTTCACCCTCAGGAACAGAAGGAAACGGAGTGTCATGACAAAAGCATTCTTGTACGTGCATGACATGGCAAGAATAAATTGTAAAGAATTATTTTCCAGGGAGCACTGCTACAGCTGTACAATAAGGAACTCACGTGAACTCTTGTAACTTAGAATAATAGTCTGCAAGCAGCTTTCATTCACCAAAAGAATGTTTGCCAAGTGTGGCAATCTACCACATTGCTAAATACAAAACTGGTAAGCTGTTGTAACGGGACATGTAATGAAAATGTTAGCTTTGTCTGAGGTTGGATTAGATAGCTCTAGGCAGGAGGACTTCAATGGACATTAACAGGAACATAGCTGAGACTGTTAAACATTTTTAAGTTAACAAAATGTTTTTTGAAAGATTGCTAGTAATACTATGAATCATTTGGTCTACTCTGCATTTAAGGGTTTCATTTTCTTACAGTAAAACAGTTTTATACTATAAAATGCTTCAATTTTTATTGTTATGATTTCATCTGAAGTCAGACGCCAATTGAAAAAAATACTATTATCATATTATTTTAAGAAAGTATGTCCTTTACAATTACATGTTCTGCTTAAATCAGCATTTTGTGAGTTTAGCAAACAGCTTTTGTCCAGCTGTTTTGCAGTCTGTTGTTGTTTATGTGTGGTCTTGTATCTCCTATGGCCTAGAGCTGATTGCACTCCCCTTGGCTCTGAAAACAGCAGAAGATTTTAAAGCGCACTCTATAGCTTGGTGTACAGTCGCCACTAAGTGATAATCCAGTTCTGAAATCATTTATTGCCCTAAGTCTGCCTGATGCAGTCTAAATCTCAGGCATTTGTGCTGATGTGAATGATTTATAAGTGCCTGTGTCCCACCACATCACGAGTCCCCATTCAGACAGCTGGCTCTCTAAAGTCATATTCCACCTGCTGCATCAAGCAGGTAAAGCCATTTGGGATGAGCTATTAGTCTGTGAGAGAAGAGGAGCCTAAGAAGAATATGAGAGACATTGCAGGAGCTATTATGGGGTCACTGCCTAACCTTTTCTTTGTTCGTTCCTGTAGCTCTACAACATGCTAGAAGTTTTAAGAAGTTTCCTTCCACTAACATTTTCCAGCCTAGCAGTATGGATCTGAAAACAAAATGTCTTTCTTTTGTTCCAAAAAGGTAATGCAGTCATGTTAATGCATTCATGTGACCATACTGCTAGATTTTCTGTGAAGGCAAAATTCTTTTCTTCAGTGTACAACAAAATAAACGGCAGCATTCACTCTGTAGCAGTGTTGTTATAATGCAGATCATTTGCTGTGATGTTATACACACTCACTCTGTAGCAGTGTTGTTATAATGCAGATCATTTGCTGTGATGTTATACACACTCACTCTGTAGCAGTGTTGTTATAATGCAGATCATTTGCTGTGATGTTATACACACTCACTCTGTAGCAGTGTTGTTATAATGCATATCATTTGCTGTGATGTTATACACAGTCACTGTGCCATTTCTTGCCTTTCCCAGTGCTTTTCTTTAAAACGCAAAGCTTTGCTCCTGTTAATTTAAAGCTGAAGGATGTATTTTGCATGTTTACCTGAAAATGACTTACATTGTATTGGTTTACTTCACAACTACTTCAGTTGCATCACTTGTTGAGTCTTTGTTCTTCTAAAAAGCACATTTAATATGACTGCTTAAGGAAACTATACTTTTGTTCCATATTAAAACAAGCAGTTGTGAACGTACAATGTGAGATATGGTGCAACCCTACCATTTTAGACATGCCTTGCAGCAGTTTTGCCTCCTGTTAAACTTGCCTGATAGTTTTATTGTTTCCTTGTTATCATTTTGTATCAGTTGTTAACGGGAGGGAGGAAATTTTCAAAGCAGACTTGGATGCTCAGCAGAAGGCACTGTTTCACCTCAGATGTACCTTATAAGGTGTTATTATGGAGCTTTTCTCCCCAGGACTCCATTGAAAATGGGTTCTTCTTGGCCCTATGGACCATCCTAGCAAACAAACTGCAAATAAATAAATAAAAATATTTTCTGATATGTACATCAGTAGGTTGTATATCACCTAAGGTGTACCTTAGAAAGTAACATTCAATCTGAGATGTAAATCAGCAAGCAGTGTATCACCTCAGATGTACCTCAGAATGTTGCATACTGTTTAAAATGTGCATCAGTAGGCAGAATAAAAACTCAGATGTACCTTAGAATGTTGCATGCTATCTCAGATTTTTGTTACTAGGCAGTATGTCCCTTCAGATATACCTTAGAATCTAATAAACTATCTGAGATTTGCATCAGTAGGCAGAATGTCATCTTAGATGTACATTAAAAGGTAGCATACCATCTGACATGTACACCAATAGGCATTATATCACCTCACATGTACGTTAGAAGGTAGCATACTAAGATGTTTATTTGTAAGAAGTATGCCACCTCAGATTTACCTTAGAAGGTAGCATTCTATCTAAGATGTGAATCAGCAGGCAGTGTATCACCTCAGATGGACTTTAGAAGGTAACTTGCTGTCAGAGATGTTTGTCAGTAGGCAGTACATCTCAAATGTACATCAGTAGGCAGGCTATCACCACAGATGTACAGTAAAACATAGCATACTATCTGAGGTGTATATCAGTAGACAGCCTATCACCTCAGATGGACTTTAGAAGGTAACATGCCATAGGAGATGTTTATTAGTAGGTAATATGTCACCTCAGATGTACCATAGAAGGTAACATGCTATCTGAAATGTACATCAGTAGGCAGGATATTATCATAGATGTACATTAAAGGGTAGCATCTGAGGTGTATACCAGTAGGCACCCTATCACCTCAGATGTACTTTAGACAGTAACATGCTACCCGAGATGTTTATTTGTAGGCAGTGTGTCACTTCAGGTATACCTTAGACTGTAGCAAACTATCTGAGATTTGCATCAGTAGGCAGAATATCACCTCAGATGTACATTAAAAGGTAGCATTCTATCTGAGGTGTATACGAGTAGGCAGCCTATCACCTCAGATGTACTTTAGACAGTAACATGCTATCTGAGATGTTTATTTGTAGGCAGTGTGTCACTTCAGGTATACCTTAGAATGTAGCAAACTATCTGAGATTTGCATCAGTAGGCAGAATGTCACCTCAGATCAAGGGCGTCCGCAGGCAGGTGCAAGGGGGTGCACTTGCACCCCCCTGGATTTTCTTAATTTATCTGATGAATGATCATGTTGAAATCGAAAAACGTACAGGCAAAACCACACATTTTTTGATTTTCAACTTTTTTTTCCCGTTAAACCATCATTCGGAGGTTCAGAAAAGATGCTGATATACTATTGGAGGTTGCGGTCATATGATATATGATGAGCAAGCCTCAGTTCCTCCTCATACTGGATCTCCCAACTTTTCGACCAGTGACAGTTGACATAGCCAAGAGTTATCCAGATTGCCAATGGCAGAGTCAGAGTGAACGACGAGATTTGTTTTTGTGACCAGAGCCAGAAAGAGCTTTTGCCTCAGAAAAGATTAACAGATTTGTCATGTGTGCAGCACTTAAGGTACGTTCTGTCATAAGAAAGAAGCTCCTACTGGTATGCTTTGTTTTTTATATACACAGAAAGCATGAATATGTCAGCTAAGCTTCAATCCTGGTGCCAAAATGTTAAAGTGGCACATTTGAGGCAATTGAGTAGTTTAATGTCCCCTCTTTACTTAAAATATACTGAGAAAAAGTTAATCAGTGCAATACATATCTCATTTATTTTCTAAAAGAAAAAAAGGTAAAATTAGGGATAGTCGAAACTTGGCTGGTCTTGAATGGAATGGCTGCGACCAGTATTTGCTAACAGTTCACAATTTAGCTGTTTTTGTGACAAACAATTTATATTATTTTAATGTAAAGCCCATAAACAAACTAGGTTGAATGAGTGAATTTTATTTAATTTATGCACGGTCTACGGTGTTAACTTTTGGTTATATGAGATTCTCATTTCTTCTTGGTAGGTGTGATGGCGTAATGTAGCTGCTCAGCTTGCCCATCTCTCGTGCAATGAGGTTTCTCAGTGCCTTTGGCTTCAAATGCTTTTAGACAAACCCCAGAGTCTGTCACTGAAACATCGAAGTTTAACAGTGTTTTACCTGGGGGAGCTAGAAGGGATGATATGGGGAATTATGGACAATAAGAAATTATTTTGCAAAATAAATTATGAATGTGCAGTTACTTTGGTCTCTCCATGTTATCGAAAATCATTTGTGCTAGTTGTATGGTTGCTGTCTTTGTCCTGTTGTTAATCTGACATTTTTATTTAAACCTGGCTGCAGGGGATGTGTTAATATTGTGCGATAAAACAGACCTATTACCCTTGTAAATTTCAAGTAGAGAATACATCTCTACATTCTGGGGGGAGTACCCCTGAGACTGTTGATCGGTAAATGGAAGAAATAGAACAGAAGAAGCGTAACGTAAATGATAGCCCAGATTTCGAATTAATAGCCTGAAGGGAAAAAGCATTAACAGACAATCTTTACCTGCACATTGCAATTAAACGACTGTCGCCTAAAGGATGCTTATAGCTCCTTGTCACTTCCCCTAGTGCCCATGTAGTGATAGGGATTTATTCTGTGTGGGCTGTGGATTTAGGATATGTAACAGGGAGTCTGTGAATGGGGAGTGTGCAGCCTAGTGAGGTGTTTATTCTATGTGCATCTGGTAGGGGAATCTGTAAATGGGGGTATAGTAACCATACTCCTCTCAACCTACCCACAGAGTTCCAAAGGATAGCTGCATTCTACTGGTTTGGGTAGGAAAGCAGAAAACCAGAAAACAAAACTGCTCTTAGGAAAAGGTGATACAGGCATGTTTGAAAGTAGTGCATCCATTTGTAATGAACTGACTTCTGCTGCATAGTAAAAACAGGTGTAGTAGTAGGAGCAACAGGTCTTCTAAAAATAATCTACAGTCATATTTAGATACCTGTAACTCCATACAAATTGCAGGAGGAGTCATTACTGGGCACATTGCGGGTGCTGAGAAGAGCACTTTTGGCTGACATCCAAGATTGAAACAGTACTGATTTCATGAACTTTAATTGTACTTTGACTTAGGAATTGGGTAAATTCCTGTCAAGGTATTAGAAACCCAAAATATTTGTTCTATACACTTTCAAAGGAGGTGAGATTTATACCTGTGACCCATACCTCTCAACTGTGAAGATTTTCACAGAATGTCCAGATTTTTCCTTTGCATTTTTGGTCTATTCCTTATAAAAAAAAATCTGTATTTTTTTGATGAGCTAAGGATTAAAGTTAATAAATTACATGCATTTCAGTTTCAGACTTCATAACTTTTAAAAAATGCATTCTAACACAAAGTCTTTTAATCTAGTAACTTTCTAAATGTGTCCATAGTTTAGGGCCTTTGCCCCCAACATTATAAGAGGTTTGTCCAGATTACTTGTGTTAAGAGATTGACAGGTTTGTGTGTGTGTGTGTGTGTGTGTGTGTGTGTGTGTGTGTGTGTGTGTGTGTGTGTGTGTGTGTGTGTGTGTGTGTGTGTGTGTGTGTATGTATGTATAAGAGGAAGATAGTATACCCCTCAGCTATCCAGGTTTTTGCAGAATGTCTAGATTTTTGACCTATATTCCACCTAAAAAGGATTGCAGTTGCTAAATAGTGACAGGCATTTCGAGTTTTAGGCCTCATATCCTTTAGAAAATGCATTCTAACACAAAGGGCAGTATTCACGAAGCCTCCGTGTAAGAGATACAAGGCTTACATGGAGGCTGCAGTTAAACGGTGTGACGTCAGCATGTCATGCATATGCATGAGGGCATGCTGAATCACACCTAAGGCTAACACGGTCCGTGGAAGACAGTAGGGGGCGTGTCCGTAGGCCAAGCCCTGCAAGCAGACATGCCCCCAGAAGAGTAAAAGTGCCCAAAGTAAACACCCATGACAGAGTCCATGGAAATGTGAATAAACACAACACAACACATGCCCCCACAGACTATGAACATAAAATATATAAATGAACATCTTATATATTTTTTTAAATTGTAAAGATGTTTGCCCGTGAGTGCGCTCGTTTGCGCGGGCGTGCCCGCAGCTCAGCCACAGTTAGCAGTAAGTGGAAAAGCATATAAGAACTAACTATGCAAAGTAAGCCAAAAAGCAATAGCGTAGCAGTAGAGACGTCGGCTGAAGAGCAGGCAGTCATGGTTCGAGCCCCCACAACATCAATTTTTATTTTTAGTAAAATAAGCACGAAACAAGTCCCTGACATATATGTACACATATAAAATTATATTTTATGTAAAATGTAATGAAATAGGCCATTTATTTTGAAGAAATGTGAGATAACAAAATAATAAAAAATGCCAGATGTGCCTATAGCTGAGCTACAGTTTAACAAGGTGAGTGCATCTGCCCGTAGGTGAGCAGTGGTTTAACAGGTGTAAAATGAGTGCCTGTAGGTGAGCAGTGGCTTAACATGCTGAAACTGTGTGCCCCTAGCTGAGCTGAGCGCAATATGCGTGCTGACAGCCAAATGAAGCGTGAACTAGCATAACCCGTTTGCGCGGAGCTGCGCACTGCGCCAACAAGCTAAACGATGGGCAACGTTGAGCAAGCTGTAACAAAACTGCCTTTACACAGACACACCCCCTAGCCTGTCTAGACAGTCATAAAATATAAAAAGCAATGGCCAGGTTTGAACCCAGGATACCATGCACCATAGTCAAGGTACTAAACCACTAAGCCATGATAGATGTACTTAGAAATGCAGTAATAGCAAATATATTGGAATGAATAGAAAGTGGAGCATGACAAAGCAGGTTTTGTGAAGTTGATACAATTCCAAAATGGCCAATGACAGATAAGTGCGGGAAAAACGGTATATATAAGCCCCATAGGTGGGAATACACAGCATAAACGATTGTAGAACTAACTTGCAGCCAGAATGTCAGGAGTAGGTGAGGGTAGTTGCTTTCGAGCACAGAGGTGGGGCATTGAGGAGTCCAGATATATGGTCTGGCTCCTAGTCCGCAATCATGAGGCCCAACTCATGCAGGGCCAGGTCCTGTGGGGAGCATATAGGGCTGAGGCGTGGGACCGGTTGGCTCATGGTCTCACCAGTGCCACAGGGATTCCAAGGACTGGTGAGCAGGTCCATCACCACCATGCGGACCTGAAGAGACATAAGCAGGACCAATTGAACCTTTGGATCCAGGAGGCCCGGCAAATGCCCAACGCCCAACTACTGAGTAAGTTACATTTAATTATGTATGTAAGAAATTAAACTAGCTGATATTATGGAGATGTGTATTCCAATATTACTTCATTTATATTACAGCTGCAGGTGTCCGTTCTGCGAACCGCAGAGCCTATGGCGATAGGCTGGTGCGGTTGCACCACCAGGCAGATCAGTAATCCTCTCCCAGTAACTGTAAAGAAATATAAAAGTATGACAATTAGCAAAAGAGTGCAGTGTAGTCACTAAGTAATAAAATGTGCAAGTAACAGTGTAAGAGTGTTTGCAAGTATTGCTTGATTACAAAAGTGTGTTGCAGTCTGTAATACAAACAGAAAAATGAAAATGTCTGAAATAAAGTCTGAAATAAAGATGCCCCACCTGTAATATAATAGTACACAACCTGCAGCAGGCTGAAAAGTACAGCTGCAGAAGATGAGCAAATCACATGTGTGAAATATATCCCTGTTGAAATACTGAAACATGACAGAAGTGAGACTGCTGGAAAGGATTGTAATAACTACAGGCAAAACATGTCAATAAAGCCTAGAAGTAAGTATCATCCTGAATAGTAAAATGAGAACAAGTGAGAGAGTGTGAGAAAGAGTTATGAATCCACCAATAAAGTAGTAATAACCCCTGAATAAAGTATACTGCAGTCAGTACAGAATGAAATGAATGTGACAAGCAGAACCAAACTGTGAAATGTGTTCAAAGTGTTGCTGCAGCTGGAATGTGTATCCCAAAATCTGGATATGTTGCTCTCAGTCTGCAATATGCAGATAGTATGATTGTCTGAAATACCAAACATCCACAGTTGTCTATAGCTATATAAAGCAAATGTAGCAGGATGATGTAGCTGAACAAAGCCAGATATGAACGTGTATTAATAACAATAAAATGTATATTGATGTAGCAGTAACAGTCCTATCACCAAATTGAAGTAGTTATCATATAGGAAACTGTAGTTAGAACAGTAGTGTGTATATATCTGCAGCTATTAGAAATGTACAGCATATGTATTGGTATTCGAAGGTGTTAATAATATTTTCTTCACCTCACCCTATAACCACATATAATCCATTCCACGTGAAATTGGTATGTGCAATCACAATTAACACCCCTGGACATTTGACCTGTTGGGTCATAAATATTTGCATGTACGTTGATGCATCTGCTCTGTTCATACATCCAAACCTGATGGCCTGTTGCCATCAATCAGCCCTGCATGTTGTTGGACTGTGTATTGCTGTTCAAATTATGCATGTGTTATGCTCGCTGTTCAATGGTGTGAATATCTGGGTGTTTGGTTAATGGGAATACTAATGCATGCTGTTACAACTAATTGTGAATGGTATTGTATGTTACTAACCCAAACTGTCATGACATAATGCAAAACATAGGATGACAGGGAAGGCGGGTTCCAGCGGACCCACCTCTCCCACCTCAGCTGGCGAGTGCACCTGGCACTAGTGCCCAGTCTGGAACCTCCTCCGGTGGCACTGTGCCACCTGCGGGTGGAAGCGCTGCAGGGGATGGGGCCCTTCCCCCCTCTGCAAGTGTGGCCAGAGGAGAACCACCACTCACCCTCTGTAGCGTCCGGACTGTGGTGCGTAGGGAGATCTGGGACTCTGTTCTTGGGCCCCTATGCCAGCTTGAGGCACAGGTGACACAACTTACGGGCATGCCTGTTGCCCGGCCTACACAGCCCCCAGCACAGCCCCATCCTGGGCAGTGAAGGAACAGTGGCAACTGCCCATGGGTGGGGATATCAGTTCCACTGTTGCCATCTGTGGGCTCATGGGCTCTGGATATCCAAACATCCATCCCTGTCAATTGTGTAACCCCCCCACACGTGTCATACACCGCCCCTGTATGCGTCTTGTTTGTCTTGTCTGTTGACCTACCCAACCTACCTCCCCAGCTATACCGACTTCCTTTACCTGTCATACCACTCTCACCTGACAAAAAAAAAGGGCACTCTGTACCCACAAAAAAATTATGCCCCATACATAGCTGCCCATTCCACACACATGTCTGCTGGACATGGAAACTATCAATTACAATTGGCTGTACAACAAGTATTATTGTTGTCCTGACACCTCACTCAGGGGTGGAAGGTTTCAAATGTCACACCAAATTACAAACATATGCACTGCTGTTGCTGATGAAGAAATGGGCAGCTATGGGCCTTACCTACATCCCTCCTGCAAAACCCAAGCTTGTTTCCCTACTGTCATACCTTCTTTGTGACCCCTTTTTCACCACTTTCCTGTCTCCCCATTTTAATTTTATTCAAAGAAAATAGCGCGGGTGTGCGCCAGAGTAAGCACTGTTAAGCGGTTGTAAGCGGGTGTGCGCGGAGCTGAACGCCAGTGCGCATGCGTGAGCTCTGCGTAAACCAGCGCTAACCCGGTTACAACTGCTTAAAAGTGCCTTAGTCACTCTGATTGACAGGTCCTGTAGTCAGTTCAAAAGCAAAATAAAATCCCACTGTCAGTCCCGAACCCAGAACCTTGGAAACAGTAGTCTGCATGACTTACCACTAAGCCATGACTGTTATACAAGAACATTGTGCTAAAATAAATATATCATGTAATAGTAGGAATGAATGTAAAGGGAATATAGGATGTGTAGTACACAAAGCATGTCATGTATACTTACTGTCAAATCTAGTGGATTTCTATAATAGTAGTGTGTGAACAGAAACAGCCATGCTAGTTGGTAGCTAGTAGGTAATAATGTCAGTTAATGTACATATATAAATGTATGAATATTTACATATATATATATATATATATATATATATATATATATATATATATAGTTGTAGGTGTCAGTGTGCATACACACTTAGTACAGGAAACAGGAGAGAGGAATGGAGAAATGTGAATCTACAACACAGCCTGAATCATGAGAGAGATACTAACATTTACACTCACAGAACAGTGTCCACAGCATACCAGCATGGTCCCCACCCTTACAATCTGAAAGGACAACGCCTATCTCACATAGCCTTTTATAGCACTGTCCTGAAATCACAGTGAGAACTGCAATCAGTACACAACTGGCTGCATGCAATTAGCAAATGCTGGCTTACAATTGGTGCAGAGGCCATCACATGGACTTATGCAGATACCTACAAAAGCATCCGGCACTCCCACTCCACACATGCAATACTTTCATTGTACTGTCTGGAGGCAGACAGAGAGAGAGAGAGAGAAAAAAAAAAAGAAAAAAAGAAAATAAGAACACAAACAAAAACACATGTAACAAAAACTAAGTTGAAGCTGTCATCAGTGTCAGTATCAAGCTGGGCTAGCAGCAGCAGGAAGCTATAGTAATTGTAACGCAACCAGCTGCGACAAACACAGGTAATGTAAAGTAACAAGTTAATAGTCTACATACTGTGAACCCTCCATATGTGTCATTGGTCTGTATCTATAGGTATGTCCGTGATAAGTTGTGTGCACGTAGTTTCACCCAAAGGGGATGACTGTACATTACATGTCATTCAGTGTTAGGCCATGATCCTGGCACCAGTTGTCCATTTCAGTGAGGCCTGTCTGTAGGATGTGTGTGTCAGCTGGTGTAACGACTATGGCGCTTAGTTCGCAGTCATCTGGGAACTTTGTCATCCACAACTCGCACATGTTTGCTTTCACATCTGAGAAGTAAATGCCAAACAAGAGGGGTCCTAGGACAGAGCCCTGTGGGATACCACATGTGACTGGCATTGAGTCTGACATGGCTCCCGCAATATTGATATTATGGATTCTGTATGTCAACCAGTGTGCAACCCATCATGTGACATATGTAGTAACATGTAAGCTAATGAGCTTGTCTATGATGCCTGAGTGGAGTACTGTGTTGAAGGCCTTAGGCAAGTCCAGGTAGGCTGTATGGACTGCGTTGCCCTCATCAATGGCTGTAGTGACTGTTTTGAAAGGTCAACCAGGTTCAAAAGGCAGGATCAGCCCATCACAAAGGCAAACTGGGTGGGATCAAGTGTCTGCAGGTACCCAATATCGCTGTATATGCGTCCCATAATGAATCATTCCATAGCTTTGCAGACCAGGCTGGTTAAGCTTATGGGGCAGTAGTTCCCAGGGTCAGTAGAGGTGCCTCCTTAGTGGAGTGGGACCACTGTTGCTGTATGCCAGTGTTCAGGTACATATCCTGTAGTACCGCCAAGGTTAAATATCAGTCTTATATGAGGTTGTATCTCCTCTTGGAGTCCACGTAGCACACATCCAGGGATACCATCAGGTCACATTGATGCTGTGTGTTCTGCTTTGCTGAGGGTGGCCCTCACCTGGACATCTGAGATGATAGGGAGGTTACATTCAGCTGTGATAAGTATTTCTAAGTGTGGGGGAGAAGGAGGGGGGATATGTGCACTGAACCTGTCTGCCAGAATGTTGCCAATATCTGTGTGTTCAGTGAATGTTAAGTCGGTGTGTAGTAACTCAGAGCATATCTGAGGCGTTTGGTCCATATGTCTAACATAACTGAAGAAGGCCTTGTGGTTATCTATAGTGTTCGTGGCCATTTCCCTCCCAGTGTAGGCCGTGGATGTTGTTATGAGAGACCGTAGCTTATTACCAGTGCTGACCACAGATGCCTTCCCTTTATGTGAATCTGCTCTGTCCTGCAGTAGCCTCCTTCTGTTTTGGCTGGGGTCCACCAGACAGGATGCCTAACCTTTGTGCATAGGGTCTGGGTTAGAAATGTATGTGCATGTTCCATGCATTCTTTGGGATGTCCGTGGGAAGCATTCGCAAAGGGGTCAGCAGTGTGGGTTGTGGCTTCCACTGGCCCAGTGGGCTGCATGGATACCATGTCAGTCCTAGCAAGTGAATATCTGTCTAATCACATATATATCAAAGTAGTCTACTGTGCTGGTGGTGGTGGTGGTGGGATATGTATATCCAGGCCGAGTAATTTGTGTCTAGATCACACTAGTGGATGGCGTTCCACATACAGTACCTTGGTATGAACCCCCAGAGTGAGGTTGTGCATTGGACCTGTCTCAGTGTGCTGACCGATGCGGCATGCTACTATGTTGTATGGAATGTGGCAGGTATTGTTGCACATGTGTTGGCTGAGCACTGATATCTGGCCATGTACTTGTGTATCCACCAAGAGACACACACGTGCTACATGTGGGAGTAGTAGTATATCACTACAGTTGACTATCATGTATAGTATGTGTGCCATATATTGCTGACATAGTCTGCTGATATCCTGTTTGTGTTCTCTTCCAGGGACATGGCGCGTCAGCGAAATCCTGCCTACTCTGCTGCAGAAGATGAAGAGATACACCAGAGCCTGGTGCGTGATTATGACATACTGTTTTCCCGCACCAGCCAGAATCAGCAGGAGAGGGCTCCACTGTGGCAAGACCTTGTCCATAGGGTAAATGACATTGGCATGCATAATAGGACATATGAGCAGGTACGACATCACTGCAGTGATTTAATCAGAAATGTCCGTCAGCATGCATCGGATATCCACAGGCAACAGGTCGCCACAGGAGGTGGGGTGGCCACACATCCCCCCCTCACCAGACTGGAGGGGCTACTCCTAAGTGTTGTGGCTCCAGCCCAGGAACATCAACATCAACACACCTGCATTATGATGGCGGCTGGATCCACACAGCAACACGACATGAAGCGTGCAGGGAATATGCCATATGTACACTTGACTGTTCTGTACACTGTTAGTTTATGCATGTGTAAGGTGTGTCCGTCGTATGTAGCTGTCAACATAGTATGTAATTGTGCAGCTGTGATATTGCCAATATCAGCAGCTGACATGTGAAAGGCAACTGGTGTACTACTGCACTGTGTCATATGCAGTATCAATGGCACAGTTGTGCCCACTGACATTAATCCCCTCATTTCTGCAGGTCCCTCCGATGTTACAGCAAGGCAGCCCATCCATGCTGGTGAGTGTGTTTTAACAATACCTATAATAGTCCTGATAGTGCTAGTAATACTAGTGTAACTCAGTAGTGCTCTGTGTGTATACTGTGGGATGTGCATGTGTGCATGTGTGCCTGTGTCCACGTGTGCATGTGTGCATGTGTGCATGTATGCCTGTGTCCACGTGTGCATATGTGCATGTGTGCATGTGTCCATGTGTCCACATGTCCATGTGTGCACGTGTCCACGTGTGCATGTGTGCAAGTGTGCATGTGTGCATGTGTGCCTGTGTTCACGTGTGCATGTGTGCCTGTGTCCACGTGTGCATGTGTGCATGTGTGCATGTGTCCACGTGTGCATGTGTGCATGTGTGCATTAGTGCATCACTGGTAACATTGTGTAGACATTGTAAACTGTGTTTCCTGTCTTCCTCCCACAGGTTCTGGTGCTGCTCTGGTGTCCTGCAGCAGGGAACCTGAATCTGGTGCCACAGGTACTGATAATGATGATATCTGTGTAATGGCACAGGAAGGTGTGTCAGGGTCCATCATTGGTCAGCCAATTGACAGTACACAGCTGTAAACCCCATCATTGTGCACAGTCATCCTGCCAGTACATTCTATGTCACCATTGTCCCTAGGTGATGGACATGATACAGTGGGCATTGACCAGGGTAATGTGGTATCTGTGGCACATGCTTCCCCACACAGCAGCCATGGGCAGGGTCCTGCGATGGTACCACACAGACAGTTGCCCATGGGTTCTCGTGGGAGCATCTGTGGGCATACTGCCTCTGGCAGACGTGCCCAAAGAGGTCTGTCAACCTCAGCTATGTTTCGGGCAGTTATGCAGGCACAGTCGCGTATGGAAAGGTACACCAGACAGGGTCTGAGGGAGCTGAGAGCATGTCGCACAGCCATGACTGACAGTATGCGTGACATCGCGGATGCTATCCGTAATTTCACCGATGTAATAGACAGACGTTGTGGGGAAATATTACAGCAGTTCCACAACCACATGTCCATGAGCCAGGGCAATGGTGGACAGTTGCGGCGTCGACGTGGCCGTATGCCAGCAACAGCAGCAGCTGGCAGTCGGCGCGGATGACAACAGGCATGCAGATGCCCCCATAGTGCCAGCAGCAGCCGCAGCAATGCTGGGTCTGTGCTGTCATCGGAACGCCCCAGGAGACCACATGCACGTGGCTCTGGACAGTCCCAACAGGGACCTGTGTCCAGTCAACACACTCCCGCTTCTGATGACAGTACCCAGTCTGGCTTAGTACCGGATATGGTCCATAGCACCCCTGCCAGGCACAGGTACCGTGTCCATGCCCACAGACACTGATCTGTATGACCTGCCAGGTGCAGTCTGTGGCTGTCCACAAACTCCAGTATATGGCAGCCATGAGGTGGAACTGTGTGCATGCATACACACACGCGAAATGTTAACACCTAGGGCTACCACATACACGCACACACTGCACCAACAGTGCCCCACCCTGTACTGCTGTCCCTCACCAACACACATACACACACATGTCAATTGGTGGTATCAGTGGCAGACTCAGGCATACCTAATTCACACCGTGTGTATATGATGAAACTGTGCCACCTCCTGCAATCTCCAACATCAGTGCAGGAACAGGTAAACACGTTGCTGATGCACAGGGTGACTACATAGAAGTGTATTACTAGTATCATGTTGGTAACAGTACAGTGTGCTGATATGACTGTGTGTATATCCCAGCATGCCTGATGCAGTAACTGTATGACTGTCCTGAATTGTTATCTACACCCATAGTAAGTACCATAGTGTAACAGCTGCACATTATTGCATACTGGTGGTAAGGATGTCAACAGATAGCCACATACATAGGTAGCACAGGGGAGAAGCTAATGCAAGTAGTGATACGCAATGATGGACATGTACAGTACTGGTGGCATCTTGCCCACAATGACTATGCAATGTGGATGTTTGCACATGTTGATATATGTGCAGTACCAATGTAATACAAATCATAATTAACTATGACATAATATCAATTCTACCATGGACATCTGAGCTGTGCATTCCTGGGTACATGTTGATAGTGCCTACATATTTGCACTGTTACCTACTGTAAGTGTTACCCCTTCTTTGTTGTACAATGGACTACTTCCAGCCCTGCTTACTGTAGCTTTGTTTGCATGCATGTTTGCTTGGGGTTCCCTGGAACACTGCTTCCACCTGCAATGCAGAGTTACAGAGCTTCTGTGGACTCCTAGTGACATCTGCATAGCGTACTATACGTATGTCAATGTTCCACATGACAGAATGTCACTGTCTGCCCTGTTCGCATGTACGTTGCCTGTGACACATTGCACATGACTTACCTGGCATTTACCCACGTGTGCAGTCATATATGCCAGTGCTATGAAATCAGTAGCAGTACACCCACACATACTCACCTTCAGTATGTTGTTTCCCATTAGCCCTATGTGTTGGTAATCACCATGGCAATCACACTACTATGGTAGCATGTGCAAAGGTAACCTGAGAATCACCTCTATGGTCCAGTTATGGTTTATGTGAGTCATGTGGCAATGTCACAGCTGTCACATGTATGCAGTCAACCCAATCCCCTGGCCAGGAACGTACAACACATGTGTGGGATGCCACCACATAGCCAATCTGGGGAATGAGCACTCTGAACCCAGTACTGCCATACCCTGTCAGGTGGCATGACATACTACAGTGACTACAATACCAGTCTGACATAGACCCACACTGACAGCAATCCAAACACACTGGGGCATACTAGGAGACTCAGAATAGCATCCTGCCTGAGCATCACACACCTCCATAGCTGGCACACAGGTATACGTTACGTTGGAACAGAGCACATGCCACACATGGCACACACATCCCATGTGCCACACACTCACAGCCTGTAGGGCTACACAACACACCTGCTACAGATGTGTCAGGTACCTCTCTTGGCCACTGCAGTGGGGTCCCGCTCAACAGGCTGTACATGGTGAAGGTCACAGTGATATGCCCGTGGGGCACTATGGTCCACCACAAAACAAATGCATACAAGTCAGTCAGAGGCATGGACACATATGACTCAGTCATTGTCCATGCCACTATGGACGACTTGAGACATACCTCCCTGGACTACATGATAGGGAACATAGAAGGGATCTCTCAGCATGTGGCATGGGCCAGTATGAGCCTGATCTTGGTTGCCATCATACCCTCACTAGGTATGCTACCACAATATGTAGGAAGGGTGTTCTATGTCTACATTCTGCTCAATCTCCAATGTCATTCATAGGGTATCCAATGGCTGTCAACGTGTGCTTACATGCTAGGGAAGCCACAATGATTTGCGAGGGGCAGCTTGCACATGACACCCATGGGTCATTGTATATTGGCGAAGCCCCTTGATACACACATAGTGCCTTTTGCTGCAGGACACAGATTACATAGCCACCTCTGCGGGTATCACACAGGATAGGACACTAACAGTGATGCTACACAACACCAGCAGTGTACACCGCAAGATGCATGCACTGGACACTGTCCTCAGCACGGTGAACTGCAATATCTGTGCAGTACCAGATTCCTGATTCACGGCTCATAGGTGCAACCCATCACTGCCAGGTTATACCTCATACCATGCCTGTCATCCCCTACACATGTAACACACATGGACAGGGGGGTGGTATCTCAAGGCACCACAGATACTCACACCTCCAGGTTGTTGGCACAGCACAAAGCATCAGGGCTTATCCATGAGCAGCTAACAGTGTGTTGGACTGCCTTCTGGTTCATAGCCTGGCACACACAACCCTCCCATACACAGGAAACCCACCTGTCCTCCCTAACAACACTGGCAATATGACAGTATCTAGACATGTCTTTATATGGCTGGACTGCATCCAGCCAAACATTGTGCATGAGGACTACTGTAGCTACAACACACTATCTGAAAGGTTCCCAGCATGTAGTCACTGAATTGCAGTGGAACAACATGTTACAACTCCCACAACAGGTGGGAACATGCAGCACCTGTTCATCGACTACATGTAGACTATATGGCCCAGACCAGATGTGTATGCCCTGCTGTTGGTATTATACCATATACAACCCACACTGTAAGGACACATACCGCGTGCGGCCCCTGCACAGTAAGACACAGTCATAATGTTATGCATTGCGAATACCATTTATCCACTTGAGGCACGTGTCAGACATGGTAACTACTGAAGGTCACAGTTATATATGTGTATGTGTCACACACATACATCATGTGTGCATTGCCATTGCTGGTTTAGGCAATGGCATGCATTGTTATGAACAACAAACCACACATGGTCATATTGTGTGACACAACCACACATGGCAGTTGTGGGTTTCCTAAACATACCTATCTGTGCTCTGACAGTGGTAATAGACCCAGTAGCGGAGCGCACTATTGGCATTACTGGGCAAGTAGCCCTGTTTGGCTGTACTGATAGTGTGGTGACATCCCCTGTGTTTACTGAGGGAATATGCAGCATCTGGTGTATTGTAGTATTTGCCAAAAGGATCTGCTCTCTCACACTTGCAGTTACACACACCCTACCACACCTGGCAGTTGTGGGTTTCCAAAACATACCTATCTGTGCTCTGACAGTGGTAATAGACCCAGTAGCGGAGCGCACTATTGGCATTACTGGGAAAGTAGCCCTGTTTGGCTGCACTGATAGTGTGGTGACATCCCCTGTGTTTACTGGGGGAATATGCAGCATCTGGTGTATTGTAGTATTTGCCAAAAGGATCTGCTCTCTCACACTTGCAATTACACACACCCTACCACACATGGCAGTTGTGGGTTTCCAAAACATACCTATCTGTGCTCTGACAGTGGTAATAGACCCAGTAGCGGAGCGCACTATTGGCATTACTGGGCAAGTAGCCCTGTTTGGCTGTACTGATAGTGTGGTGACATCCCCTGTGTTTACTGGGGGAATATGCAGCATCTGGTGTATTGTAGTATTTGCCAAAAGGATCTGTTCTCTCACACTTGCAATTACACACACCCTACCACACGTGGCAGTTGTGGGTTTCCAAAAACATACCTATCTGTGCTCTGACAGTGGTAATAGACCCAAAGGAGCGCACTATTGGCATTACTGGGCAAGTAGCCCTGTTTGGCTGTACTGATAGTGTGGTGACATCCCCTGTGTTTACTGGGGGAATATGCAGCATCTGGTGTATTGTAGTAATTGCCAAAGGGATCTGCTCTCTCACACTTGGAATTACACACACCCTACTACCCACCTGTGTTTACTGGGGGAATATGCAGCATCTGGTGTATTGTAGTATTTGCCAAAAGGATATGCTCTCTCACACTTGCAATTACACACACCCTACTACCCCTCTGTGTTTACTGGGGGAATATGCAGCATCTGGTGTATTGTAGTATTTGCCAAAAGGATCTGCTCTCACACTTGCAATTACACACACCCTACTACCCCCTGTGTTTACTGGGGGAATATGCAGCATCTGGTGTATTGTAGTATTTGCCAAAAGGATCTGCTCTCTCACACTTGCAATTACACACACCCTACTACACCCCTGTGTTTACTGGGGGAATATGCAGCATCTGGTGTATTGTAGTATTTGCCAAAAGGATCTGCTCTCTCACACTTGCAATTACACACACCCTACTACCCCCCTGTGTTTACTGGGGGAATATGCAGCATCTGGTGTATTGTAGTATTTGCCAAAAGGATCTGCTCTCTCACACTTGCAATTAAACACACCCTACTACCCCCTGTGTGTACTGGAGGAATATGCAGCATCTGGTGTATTGTAATATTTGCCAAAAGGATCTGCTCTCTCACACCTGCAACTACACACATCCTACTACCCCCCTGTGTTTACTGGGGGAATATGCAGCATCTGGTGTATTGTAGTATTTGCCAAAAGGATCTGCTCTCTCACACTTGCAATTACACACACCCTACTACACCCCTGTGTTTACTGGGGGAATATGCAGCATCTGGTGTATTGTAGTATTTGCCAAAAGGATCTGCTCTCTCACACTTGCAATTACACACACCCTACTACCCCCTGTGTTTACTGGGGGAATATGCAGCATCTGGTGTATTGTAGTATTTGCCAAAAGGATCTGTTCTCTCACACTTGCATTTACACACACCCTACTACCCCCTGTGTTTACTGGGGTATATGCAGCATCTGGTGTATTGTAGTATTTGCCAAAAGGATCTGTTCTCTCACACTTGCATTTACACACACCCTACTACTACACCCTGTGTTTACTGGGAGAATATGCAGCATCTGGTGTATTATAGTATTTGCCAAAAGGATCTGTTCTCTCACACTTGCATTTACACACACCCTACTACCCCCTGTGTTTACTGGGGGAATATGCAGCATCTGGTGTATTGTAGTATTTGCCAAAAGGATCTGTTCTCTCACACTTGCATTTACACACACCCTACTACCCCCTGTGTTTACTGGGGGAATATGCAGCATCTGGTGTATTGTAGTATTTGCCAAAAGGATCTGCTCTCTCACACTTGCAATTACACACACCCTACTACCCCCTGTGTTTACTGGGGGAATATGCAGCATCTGGTGTATTGTAGTATTTGCCAAAAGGATCTTCTCTCACACTTGCATTTACACACACCCTACTACCCCCTGTGTTTACTGGGGGAATATGCAGCATCTGGTGTATTGTAGTATTTGCCAAAAGGATCTGGTCTCTCACACTTTCAATTACACACACCCTACTACCTTTTTACTGGGGGAATATGCAGCATCTGGTGTATTGTAGTATTTGCCAAAAGGATCTGTTCTCTCACACTTGCAATTACACACACCCTACTACCCCTGTGTTTACTGGGAGAATATGCAGCAGCTGGTGTATTGTAGTATTTGCCAAAAGGATCTACTCTCTCACACTTGCAATTACACTCACCCTACTACCCCTTTTTTTACTGGGGGAATATGCAGCAGCTCGTGTATTGTAGTATTTGCCAAAAGGATCTGTTCTCTCACACTTGCAATTACACACACCCTACTACCCCTGTGTTTACTGGGGGAATATGCAGCAGCTGGTGTATTGTAGTATTTGCCAAAAGGATCTGTTCTCTCACACTTGCAATTACACACACCCTACTACCCCTGTGTTTACTGGGGGAATATGCAGCATCTGGTGTATTGTAGTATTTGCCAAAAGGATCTGCTCTCTCACACTTGCAATTACACACACCCTACTACCCCTGTGTTTACTGGGGGAATATGCAGCATCTGGTGTATTGTAGTATT
The DNA here is from genome assembly GCF_019279795.1 of Protopterus annectens. Lineage (NCBI taxonomy): Eukaryota > Metazoa > Chordata > Ceratodontiformes > Protopteridae > Protopterus > Protopterus annectens. The sequence goes on from NC_056728.1 coordinate 292,591,483, forward strand.
TGCCAAAAGGATCTGCTCTCTCACACTTGCAATTACACACACCCTACTACCCCCCTGTGTTTACTGGGGGAATATGCAGCATCTGGTGTATTGTAGTATTTGCCAAAAGGATCTGCTCTCTCACACTTGCAATTACACACACCCTACTACCCCCTGTGTTTACTGGGGGAATATGCAGCATCTGGTGTATTGTAGTATTTGCCAAAAGGATCTGCTCTCTCACACTTGCAATTACACACACCCTACTACCCCCTGTGTTTACTGGGGGAATATACAGCATCTGGTGTATTGTAGTATTTGCCAAAAGGATCTGCTCTCACACTTGCAATTACACACACCCTATTACCCCTGTGTTTACTGGAGGAATATGCAGCAGCTGGTGCATTGTAGTATTTGCCAAAAGGATCTGCTCTCTCACACTTGCAATTACACACACCCTACTACCCCCTGTGTTTACTGGGGGAATATGCAGCATCTGGTGTATTGTAGTATTTGCCAAAAGGATCTGCTCTCTCACACTTGCAATTACACACACCCTACTACCCCCTGTGTTTACTGGGGGAATATGCAGCATCTGGTGTATTGTAGTATTTGCCAAAAGGATCTGCTCTCTCACACTTGCAATTACACACACCCTACTACCCCCTGTGTTTACTGGGGGAATATGCAGCATCTGGTGTATTGTAGTATTTGCCAAAAGGATCTGCTCTCTCACACTTGCAATTACACACACCCTACTACCCCCTGTGTTTACTGGGGGAATATGCAGCATCTGGTGTATTGTAGTATTTGCCAAAAGGATCTGCTCTCTCACACTTGCAATTACACACACCCTACTACCCCCTGTGTTTACTGGGGGAATATGCAGCATCTGGTGTATTGTAGTATTTGCCAAAAGGATCTGCTGTCTCACACTTGCAATTACACACACCCTACTACCCCTGTGTTTACTGGGGGAATATGCAGCATCTGGTGTATTGTAGTATTTGCCAAAAGGATCTGCTCTCTCACACTTGCAATTACACACACCCTACTACCCCCTTGTGTTTACTGGGGGAATATGCAGCATCTGGTGTATTGTAGTATTTGCCAAAAGGATCTGCTCTCTCACACTTGCAATGACACGCACCCTACTACCCCCTGTGTTTACTGGGGGAATATGCAGCATCTGGTGTATTGTAGTATTTGCCAAAAGGATCTGCTCTCTCACACTTGCAATTACACACACCCTACAACCCACCCCCCCCCGTGTGTACTGGGGGAATATGCAGCATCTGGTGTATTGTAGTATTTGCCAAAAGGATCTGTTCTCCCACACTTGCAATTACACACACCCTACTACCCCCCTGGTGTATTGTAGTATTTGCCAAAAGGATCTGTTCTCCCACACTTGCATTTACACACCCTACCCCCTATGTTTACTGGGGGAATATGCAGCATCTGGTGTATTGTAGTATTTGCCAAAAGGATCTGCTCTCTCACACTTGCATTTACACACACCCTACTACCCCCTGTGTTTACTGGGGGAATATGCAGCATCTGGTGTATTGTAGTATTTGCCAAAAGGATCTGTTCTCTCACACTTGCATTTACACACACCCTACTACCCCCTGTGTTTACTGGGGGAATATTCAGCATCTGGTGTATTGTAGTATTTGCCAAAAGGATCTGCTCTCTCACACTTGCAATTACACACACCCTACTACCCTCTGTGTTTACTGGGGGAATATGCAGCATCTGGTGTATTGTCATATTTGCCAAAAGGATCTGCTCTATCACACTTGCAATTACACACACCCTACTTCCCCCCTGTGTTTACTGGGGGAATATGCAGCATCTGGTGTATTGTAGTATTTACCAAAAGGATCTGTTTTCTCACACTTGCAATTACACACACCCTACTACCCCCCCCCCCCCAACACACACACACACACACACACACGACTTTTGCAGGATTCATACCCCTACCAAACTATGTCACGACAAGTGAGAAAGACACATTAGTGAAGTGCACTATTCGGATTACTAGGAAGGTCCTCTTCTCTGGCTGTACTTATAGGGTGCTGACATCATTAGTGTTTGGAAATGGTAATGTGCATCATGTAGTGTGTTCTCCTGATTGCCAAAAAGCACATGTCTGTCATACAGAAATGCACACACACATACTCCCCTAATCCAAACACACACACTTGCAGGTTTCAAATCCCTACCTAACTTTGTTATGACACTTGAGAGAAACGCATTAGCAAAGTGCACTATTCAGATTACTGGGAGGTTTTCCTTCTCCAGCTGTACTTATAGGGTGCTAACATCATCAGTGTTTGGAAAGGGTAATGTGCATCATGTAGTGTGATCTCCTGATTGCCAAAAAGCACATGTCTGTCATACAGAAATGCACACACACAAACTCCCGTCATCCAAACACACACACTTGCCATTTGCAGGTTTCCTATCCCTACCTAACTTTGTTATGACACTTGAGAGAGACACATTAGCAGAGTGTGTTATTCGGATTACTGGGAGGTTTCCCTTCTCCAGCTGTACTTATAGGGTGCTGACATCATCAGTGCTTAGATAGGGGAATGTGCATCCTGTAGAGTGTTTTCCCACTTGCCAAAAGGGACATTTTCCTTACACAGACTTGCAAACACACTAACCCCTCTCTCCACACACACTGGGCAGTTGTAGGATTCAAACACCTACCTGACTATGTTACGACACTCATGACAGATGCATTAGTGGAGCGCGCTATTCATATTACTGGGAGGTTTTGCTTCTCCTGCTATACTTATAGGGTGCTGACATCATCAGTGCTTAGAAAGGGGAATGTGCATCCTGTAGAGTGTTTTCCCAGTTGCCAAAAGGGACATTTCTCTCACGCAGACTTGCACACACACTAACCCCCCTCCACACACACTGGGCAGTTGCAGGATTCTAACACCTACCTAACTATGTTATGACACTCGTGACAGACACATTAGCAGAGCACGCTATTCGCATTACTGGGAGGTTTCCCTTCTCCTGCTGTACTTATAGGGTGCTGACATCATCAGTGCTTAGAAAGGGGAATGTGCATCCTGTAGAGTGTTTTCCCAGTTGCCAAAAGGGACACTTCCCTCACACAGACTTGCACACACAACAACCCCACACACACACACACACACACACACACACACACACACACACACACACACACACACACTCAGCATTTGCATGGTTCAAATTCCTACCTAACTATATTATGGCACTTGAGGGGGATGCATTAGCAGAGCACGCTATCCGAATTACTGGGCATCTGTTCTGCACCTGCAGTATTTATAGGGTGCTAACATCTTTATTTCTACAGAGGTATGTACATCTAGTACTACCTGTCAGGTGGGGGATAGCATATATATGCATTTGCAGCCACCTACTTCAGGGTCAGATATGCACATCGCACTGGCAGGTTATGTTCTATACCATGCTTCGTGACGACAGGACCTGTAACACACAACACAACCAGTCCAGAACACCAGTCCCACATCCAGGACACACACTTTGCTTCCCTGGGAACAGTGCCAGGATATGTAGGTGTTCACATACACAATTCCAGTTGTTAACATCAGGTACAGGCATATTGTGTGTGGGAACTACTCAGGCCTCTACAACATTACCCTACAGCCACTACAATTTGTGGGTCCATGTGCTATGGCAGAACCACTCACCACAGCCAAATGGGGGAATACATATTGCACCTGTCCATCTGCAACATGGATACTCACTGTTCCACACCAGAGGTAGACCACCATTGTTGATATCTGACCATACCCACCTTTCCCTGGACATCCATATCCCATCCCCACCCCCAGGCAAGGTTGTCACTGCAAACAAACTGTATTTAGCACAACCAGACTCTACACTTGTGAAGACTGGGGTGGACGACTTCAAAGGACCCATGCTGGGGGACTATACTGGCCACTCTGCATAATCCTTGACAACTGCATTCTATGAGCATGTGTAAGGTTTGCATTGATCATGCTGTCCTACATATACCCATGACTGCTCCACAACAGGACACCTGTCAGGTGTACACCAGCCATATATGAGCCGTCCAACAGACAGAGTGAGCTAATACATTGCAGAGCTGTAGCCCACAGAGGGAGGACATCTCTGAACAGTACCGGCATGACACTTCAATCCCACATAATCATCACAACACATTGACAGTGGAATTGTCCAGACAATGCAGATAGGGCTCCCCTCAGTCTGTTATTGATGCCCACTTACTGTTAGAGGTCCTCAGCAACCCTCTTCCAGCACACACCAGCAACATGGATGTGGCTTAGCACATTCAAACCCTGGGATCTCCACTGTGTCCCTGCTTGACAGAGGCACAGCACACTAGCCTCACACATTGCCTTATGTGACCTACTTTACAGTGGCACAGTAGCCTACTGTACTGGGGATGCAGACGCCAAGCACACTCTGGCTAAGCTGTCATTCCCTAGGGCAAACAGCCTAGTATTGACCTCTACACCCATATGTTTAATTATCAGATGCACAATATTTGTTGCTGTTAGACTGTTTGCTGGTCTTTATTGCAATAGCATTCCCTGTTCCTATGAACAACTTGTGTATCTGTGGAAGATGTTTGAATATGAGGGCGATCCACTATATCACTTATGTCTCTGCAGTCATTTATTGTGTGCACTGGGCAGATTGCTGTGTTGTGGTTGGTTCCTGGAATGACACGTACAAATACCAGATATTTGTGGCCAACTGCTAAACGGAGATATGGCCTAAGTGTGTGAGCATGCCCAGTTCAGTCTTTCCATGGCATGTTGTCTGACATATGCCTCATTTATCAAAGTGTGCGAGCATGCCCAGTGTGAGCTTTCCATATGTTGAACTCTGCAGTCCACCACATATTTGGGTGAGTGTGAACTTCAACAATATCTCACGTTTATGGTTGTGTGTTGGGTGTCATGTTGTGTACTTACTGGCCAACTGCTTTGTGTCTGACCACAACAGGGATTATAATGTGCCTGCAGGGGTTTCATGGGATACTTTGCATACAGTTGTCAACATCCTTTCATAATGACCTAACACTGTAGTACCGTATAGTGTACTGGTTCAGTACTTTCACTGTGGTGGACAGCATCGTGGGCTTTAGTCCTATCACTGCTTGACATCTTCATGACTGTGTAGAGGCCAGTTGTGCACATATGACCATGTTGCATTATGTTCAAATATGGACTACCTACACCAGGCTTGTCCAACATTGGTAGTGTATTCCACAACATAGGTGGACATTGGCAAACATTAGCAATGTGCCCTAGGCCATTTCTGATGCTAGTCAGAGAGTGTGTTTGTCCTTCGACACACATTGTAACTGGAGTTTGCCATGACATATGTCATGATTAGTATACTGTGCCTCCGTCTACCTGTGACATAACAGTGATACCCAGGGTAAACCTACCATCTCCCATCCACTCATCAAGATTCCTCTTGAGGGGTGTCGATGGGTGACTCTCTGGCTAACCTGTACTGGGAGTTTACTCAAGAGTGGGGGTGGCTTCTGTGTTATGGATCATTCAGTACAGCTTGTGCTATGTATGTCAGTGCTGGGGTTCAGGTCTCTCATGTGCATATCTCACTGCCATTCAGATTGTACAAGGTGCAGCATGTTCATTGATTCCAACTTGGACATGGCTTCATACATCAGGCACAGCTTGCCTCTGGGTGGGCAGTATGGCAGTGTGTGTGGAGCTGCAGTTTGTTTAATGAGGCAACACATGGCATCTGTTCATGCTCTTTGCTACTCCTGGTGAGGTACTGTTGTGGACTTTACAGTTGATGGAGGTGTCTGCTGATGTACATCTCACAGGGGCTATTGTAGTCAATAGTGACACTGTTGAAGGATGACTGAAGAGCCACAGTGACCTCCCCTTATCTAGATCTGACAACCTTCATGATTGGGTGGGTATATGGTATGTTTCTGTGAACACTACAGCCACATGTTTGTCCAATGCAGGATATCTATCACCTTGTGTCCCCAGGTCTCGCATTACATGTTAGGTACGTAATGGGTTAACACCTGTGTGGTAATTGGTGGGCACTTACTGTATATCCACAGTGCTTGTCTATACACATTTCTGCAATTAGCTTGCTGACATGGCTATGGCACCAGTTGTCTGTTTCTATGTGGCCCTTTTGTGGGTTGCTTGTGTCAGCCGGGGGTCAAATATGGTGGGCAGTTTGTATTCCTCTGCATACATGTTCAGTCACAGTCCTTCCATGTTGGCCTGTACCTATGGTACATATATACGGAATGGGGGAGGTCCCAGGACCAAACCTTGTGGGATGCCACTTATATCTGGTTTGTGGTCTGACATGGATGCAGCATGTCTGACCATGTCAGTTCTGTCCTTGGTCTGGTTTGCAACCCCTCTACTGACATAGGGCTTTATATTTAAGCTGGTGAACATATCCATACTGAACACGTAGGGTATTGTCTGGAAGCATTTGCATGGTCCAGCTACGCTGTGTGGACCACATTGCCCTCATCGATGACCTTAATGACTGCTTCCAATGAGTCAAACATGTTTAGGGGCAGGATCTGCACTTACAACAGACACACTGGGTAGGGTCCGGTGTCAGTAGGTCCCCGATAGCTTTATGTCTGCGGTACATGCTGATCCTTTCCATAGCTGTGAAGACCAAGCTTGTCAGGATCCTGGGGTGGTAGTTTGCAGTATCCATTCAGGCAACACCTTTGTTGTGAAGGACCACTGTTGTTGTACACTGCTCTTTGGGTACATATCCTGTGGTAAGGCTGACATTGAGCAGTAGTGTGATTTGGCATTCCATTCTTCTTGGAGTCCATGTTGACCTCAGCCCAGGACACCATCTCATACCTTTGCTGCTGTGTGTTTTGCTTTGTAGATGATGGCTGTTACCTCAGCATCTGCAATATCAGGGGGCCAGCAGTCTGCTGGGATAGATATTTTGCATTCTGGGGGGGGGGGTTGTACTGCACCTGTCAGGTTGTATGTTGGCAATATGTGTGTGTGTTTGGTATGTTGTTTGTAATATCTGTGTAATTCGGAGCATATCTGTGAATTCCCAAAATGGTTCCTACCATCAGTTGAGTAAGCCTTGTGATTATCCTTAGTGTCCTGTACAATTTGTATCTTCATAAGTTCATAGGTTCATACTAGGCTATCCACCCTAGGGCATTAGTAAGCCTAGCCAGAGTGTGTGTGTCTTCACGCCCCTTGCTATGTGAATATTATGGCCATTTATGATTTTCTTTACTGTGCCTCTGTCTGGACGTGACACAGTGAAGACGCCCAGGGTACATCCATGATCATCCATCCACTTGGCAATATTCCTGTTGAGGGGTGTCAGTGAGGGGCTCTGCCTAACATGGAGTGGGATCCTGTTCCAGGGTGTGGGGAGCCTCTGGGTTATGTATCTGTCCCTCCAGCACATCCTATTTCATTATGTGTTGAGGTTGACATCTGTCACTCTCACAGCTCCAATGGCTTTGATTTCCTGGGGTGGAGCATGTCCATTACTCCTGTGTTGGACATGGCCTTGTACAACAGACATACAATGCCTCTGTGTAGGCAGTCTGTGACTGCATTCAGCTGGGGTGTCTACAGCCAGGCAGTATATGACATATATTTGACACCCTTTATCCTCTTGGTGAGTTACCTTTGAGGTCTTCCTAACCGCTGCAGGTGTCAGGTACGGTACATCCCATATGAGTCATTGTGCTAAATTATGGGTCTGATAAGAGAACAGTACAGGGGCACAGTGACCTCTGTTGATGTAGATGTGAATCCTTTCATGATACGGTGTCCAATATAGACAGTCTTCCTAGCCACATTGGCATTGTGAGTGTTACATGACAGGTTACTGTCGACTTATGTCCCTAGGTTCCTGATTACTCCTTGCATACATAATGGTTTACCACCTATGTGGTAATTTGTGAGTACCTTGTTTGGTATTTGGTGGGACATTCATACTGTCCAGTGTCTTCAGGATGTCTGGGTGGGGTTCCTGTGTGTGAGAGTGTGGTCTGTCGCATGCTACAGACTGTACAGCAGTTTTGACTACAGTTAGGTGCACATGGGTGGTCTCCGCTGCTTCGTGCATTGTCAGTTACCTGGCCTTATGGGTGTCTGTGCTGCATATGGATACTCCCCCTCCTTTGATGTTTTGGTCCAGGTGTTGGGGCCATAACGCATGATATGAGGTATAACCTGATAGTGATGGTGTGCTGTCAGTAGGCTTGCAGCAGGTTTCTGTCACTGCACAGACATCAATGTTCTCCATACTGGGAAGTGCCTCAGGAGCATCCATATTGCAGTTTACACATCTGGCACTGGTCAGCATTACCCTTATGTTTCTTACCACTTATGTTTTCTAGGGTGGTGGGTTAGTCTTTTCAGCCTTGCCTACGTATGGCTCTATGGAGGTGGCAAAGGCCTTATCCAGTATCCAGACGACCAGTGATAACAGGTGCAAGCCATCCCTGGAACAGCAGCATGGCTTGTCATGCATGACATCTCAAGCAGACAGACATTAGATCCTCTTGGACTGACAGCTGTAATTGTGCCACCTGTTAAAGCTGATCATTTTGTGTTTGTACTGTGGCATCATTCTTGGTGAGGGTTGGATCCTGCAAACGGCCAGTGTCATACCAGCCTGGAGTACATACTCAGAGAGCTCATCCATGTCTCTTTTCATGTAGTCCAGGGAGGTACATCTCGGGTCATTCACACCAGCATGGACGATGAGTGCATCATATTTCTGCTTGCTTTGGGGTGACCTGCGTACTTGTGTTATGTGGCATATTGTAGCAGCCTACAGGCAGCTTACTGTACCCTTTCCCTTGTTCAGTCTGGTGAGTGGGACAGCAGTGTGTCTGCCTATACAGACACCTATTACAACTGTATCAGGCATGTTGTTTCTCCTTCTGGCCTGTGACTGTTTGGCACACCAGCTTTGTGTACTATGTGTTGCATGTGCTATGTTTGGAGGTTGTGGTTGCTTGAGGTCTGCTTTGGAGGCCTCTGTTGGTGTGGTGTGTTTGTAATTAGGGCCTCCGGGAATGTTTTTCTGTGTTTATGTGTTTGGTTTACAGTTGTGATAGGTCTATGTGGGACTGGGTTTGTGATGTATGTGGTTACCTTCTCCTCCTGACTAGTTTTGACAGTACTGAGTTGGGGGAGCTCAGCCTCCAGTTTGGATAAATGGTTGCATCTCTCACATATATTTGTATTTATTGGGAGGAGTTGAGGGTTGTCTGTGTACTTGGGGCAGGTGTAACATTGCCTCAGGATTCACAGATTCTACTTGTTGTAGCTGGCCTTAGTGGATTGTATGTGTGGACATATTTTATTGCCATACTACTGATCAGTTATTACTTCCCTTTTTATGTTTGCTCTATCATGTAGTAGCTTCCTCATTCTCTTGCATGGTTTGGTAATGGCTGGAGTCCAGCATGCCAGATGCCTGCGTGTATGGCATTGTGTCCTGTTGTTATTTGTGATTGCATAATCCAAGCATTCCTGGCTGTGTTCATGGAATGCCTGTATAACAGGTTCTGCGGTGTGTCCCATATTCTGCACATGCACAGGGCCTTTAGTGGATTCCACATCAGTTTGGAGGGATGCAACTTATGCTTTACACATGTTTTTCACTGTGGTTTTCTGGCCAGGGACTGTGGTCAGGATGTGTATATCCGGTGTGATTACTCTATGGTCTGGTCTTACCAGTGAGGGATACACTTCTCATCTTGCCACCCAGTACGCATGTTGCTGATTATCACATCCAGTATGCTTACCCCTCTTGTGGGAGTGGTACGTTGTTCCTGGGCATTTTAGTTTATGGATTCTGGGAACTTTTCTCCTACTGTGTTGGTGCTAGTATAATGCTCCCAGTGCATGTCTGGGTATTTTCAGTCAACCAATATAATGTTTTTTGGGGGGCTTGATATATTCATGTATTCCAACATAGGCCAGGTGCAGTTCCTGGTGTTAGGACAGTAGTGCCTTTGCCAGTATCCATGGGGCCTGGACTGATAGGTGCACGCCACCCCTAGTAGGTGGTGCATCATGTCATGCTCAGCATGTCTTCCCAGGCTGAAACACATTGGCTCCCCTTTGACTAACTGCATTACTTCAGCCAATTATTGCAATTGATCATCCCATCGTCATTTTGTGGCTTCATGCTTGGTGAGGGTGGATGTTAGTCAGGGTCCTCACGCGTGCATATAGTACATGGTGTTACATTACTTAACACATGGCATTCATGCCTCAGGTGGTGCTGCAGGGCTGCCTCTGTCGGATGCACATATTACACTCCCTGTACATGTTTGTGAGCAGGTCATGTCATTTTAGGCATCCCTGTTATTATTTGAGTGAGTCAGAGGGGTATCATTCCCAGGGTTCCTACTGAGCCAGTGTATGTGCTATACGTTGTCTCTTTGCCAAGGCCAGGGCATACTGGGCATGCCTCCTTCTGCCTACTGGGGCAGGCTCAGGTTGTTCCTCCTCCAAGTCACGCCTGCCTATGATGGCCTTGGCAATGGTGGGGGGCTGTTTGGCCCAGCCCTATGCTGGTCCTGCTGCAGCTGTTTTCACAAGATCATATTATGTAGCATTGCACATACCATGACAATTTGGGTACATGTAGTTGGTGAGTACTGCAAGGCTCCACCAGATGTGTCCAGACACCGGAACCGTGACTTGAGCAGCCCAAACACACGCTCTATTACATTACATGTTTGTGCGTGTGCCTCATTATGGCGTTCCTGTTCAGGTGTGTGTGCATTTCTGATGGGTGTCATCAGCCACGGCTCCAGTGCATAACCTGCATCCCCCACTGGGTGTCCGTGTGGGATGTCCCCATTGGCAAATGTCTGGTACAGCTGCGTCAAATGCCAGATGTGGGAATCATGGTAGCTTCCAGGGCAGCCAGCACACACATTCATTATTATGCCCTGGGCATCACACATGACCTGGCAGTTGATGGAGGGGAAGCCCTTGTGGTTAATGTAGGCCCTAGCCGCCTCACCGGCTGGTGCTTTGATGCGTATGTGCATGCAGTCTATTGCACCCACTACCTCAGGGTATTCCGCTATTTACTGAAAGAGACGCATATTGCTGGCCAATACCTCACGGGCATTGGGGAAATATACATGATCGCCGACATGTGCTAACATGGCATCCAGGAACTGGTGCAGTACCCTGGAGGCTGATGCCTGTGATATCCTCATCATATCACCAGTTGGTTTCTGGAAGGTACCTGTTGCTAGTATTCTTAGGCCAACACATACCTTGTTTTCCACTGGGATGGGTTCCCCTCTGTTGGTTCTGTGTGTGAGGCGTGGCCTGCACAGCTCGACTATTTGTTGCAGGAGCTCTCTGTCCACTCTATAGGGCTCTACTATCTCCAGCTCATGTAACCTGTGGTAGGTGACCCTGGGCCTGTATACTCTTCTCTTTCTCCTCACTGTGGGTTGTCTGGCACCATCTGCATTGTCACCACCCTCAGCAAGTCACCTATGTCTCATTATGACAGCTATGGCAGCCCCTAGCATTTCTGCTCTGAGTTCAGCTTTTTCAGTTTTCACTTCTAATAGCTTTCTCCTGTCTTGCAGTGTCTCCTGACAGAAACATCCTGCACTGCTGTTTGCAGAGTTTTAAGTGCTGGGCTGGGCTACTATTCTGCCTGTGTAATTGCCTGCTTCTAATTGCTTTCACCTGCTAGCTCCAGCAGTATTCCCTGCTAGCTTCCTACTAATTCTGTTGCTTCCTTTTTCCTTTCTGTTTCCTCATGGGGGAGCAGCGTGCATACCAGCAGAAACACGCTCACAGTGGCTTACATGCGCACACATGCTTACACGGCTCAGGATCTGCCTATTCGGGTTAAAATACACGCACACCAGCGCAAACAGTATTACAGATCTACCAACACGCTCCCACATGCTCAGTCTGCCTTACACACGCGCACACTGCCCTACTCAAGGCTTCATGGCGCGCTGCGATGCATACGCCCAGCAAGAAACTTTGGTGTAAGTAACAGTGTACACCTTCCATTTCTTGACTTTCCCATGCTTATCTTGTGGCACTCCTCTTTCCATGATCTGTGTCT